>NC_056615.1:18769252-18911752 GCF_018340385.1 Cyprinus carpio
GGATGGTGGCTCATAAATATTGCTTTTGCACAGGATTGAGTTGATTTTATCTGATGGGAAGGACACATCACTTTCTGATGACTTCATGAAGAGGCAAGTGACCTCACGGCCCTGTCAAGAGTTGTGATCAAATGTAAGTTAATGCATTCAAAAATGCATTCTGAAAGGAAACAATCTAGTTTCATCACTATTACAGTACTATTGATTTTTTTTTTTTTTTTTTTTGTAGCAAACAAGCAAGAGGGATGGCAATTGTTCAACAAGCTTGATTTTGAGAAAATATATTTTGGATGATTTTTCTTCCGGTGCATCGAGTTTTGAGACAATATATCATGGTTTTTGGTGAACATTATGAGTGCAGTTGTCCTGTGTTTGGCTAGTATATTGAATAGCTCATTCTTTTTTTTTAATATCCAGAAGAGTTTTGTTTTGTCTACAGTACTTGCTAGTCGACTGTATGTAGGGAAAAAAGGGAGGGACATTCTTATTCAACAGAGCATCTGATTGGACAAAACTCTGTATAGTGCAGGATGAGTCATCAGTAGATAGTTTTTTAGTTTTTCACAGAAAGAGAATGACTTGACACTACTATTCAAAAGTTTGGAGTTGATACATTTATGATACATTAAAGTTTGGAGTTGATACCTATGATACATGAAACATTTTCCCGCAGGACTGAATAGAAAGTTCAAAATAGTAGAATTTATTTGAGAAATCTTTTCTAAAGTTTAAATGTCCTTACTCTCACTTTTAATAAATTTAATATTAATTGAACATTAATGTATATCAGCCAATGATGTAGATTTAAAAAAAAAAATTATAATAATATTATCTTGGAATCACAAGTCTCACAGATTTGCTTGTGGGATTTGTGAAAAGAAAATAATTTGGAAATGTAGGAAATTATATTTTATTTTTCAGATTAAATTTCAGATTTTAGACATTTGAATATTCAAGTGAGTAGTCTGTGAGTTATGAAGAAATACAGTGGGTACGGAAAGTATTCAGACCCCCTTAAATTTTTGACTCTTTGTTATATTGCAGCCATTTGCTAAAATCATTTAAGTTCTTTTTTTTTCCTCATTAATGTACACACAGCACCCCATATTGACAGAAAAACACAGAATTTTAAACAAACATCAACATCCAAAAAAAAATAAAAACCAAAATAACACATCTCCCTAATCATTCAGACCCTTTGCTCAGTATTTAGTAGAATCACCCTTTTGATCTGATACAGCCATGAGTCTTTTTGGGAAAGATGCAACACGTTTTTCACACCTGGATTTGGGGATCCTCTGCCATTCCTCCTTGCAGATCCTCTCCAGTTCTGTCAGGTTGGATGGTACACGTTGGTGGACAGCCATTTTCAGGTCTCTCCAGAGGTGCTCAATTGGGTTTAAGTCAGGGCTCTGGCTGGGCCATTCAAGAACAGTCACGGAGTTGTTGTGAAGCCACTCCTTCGTTATTTTAGCTGTGTGCTTAGGGTCATTGTCTTGTTGGAAGGTGAACCTTCGGCCCAGTCTGAGGTCCTGAGCACTCTGGAGAAGGTTTTCGTCCAGAATATCCCTGTACTTGGCCGCATTAATCTTTCCCTCGATTGCAACCAGTCATCCTGTCCCTGCAGCTGAAAAACACCCCCACAGCATGATGCTGCCACCACCATACTTCACTGTTGGGACTGTATTGGACAGGTGATGAGCAGTGCCTGGTTTTCTCCACACATACCGCTTAGAATTAAGGCCAAAAAGTTCTATCTTGGTCTCATCAGACCAGAGAATCTTATTTCTCTGTTTTTTAGCAAACTCCATGCGGGACATTTTTTTGCAACCTTGGCCAGATCTGTGCCTTGCCACAATTGTGTCTCTGAGCTCTTCAGGCAGTTCCTTTGACCTCATGATTCTCATTTGCTCTGACATACACTGTGAGCTGTAAGGTCTTATATAGACAGGTGTGTGGCTTTCCTAATCAAGTCCAATCAGTATAATCAAACACAGCTGGACTCAAATGACGGTGTAGAACCATCTCAAGGATGATCAGAAGAAATGGACAGCACCTGCATTAAATATATTAGTGTCACAGCAAAGGGTCTGAATACCATGTGATATTTCAGTTTTTCTTTTTTAATAAATCTGCAAAAATGTCAGCAATTCTGTGTTTTTCTGTCAATATGGTGTGCTGTGTGTACATTAATGAGGAAAAAAAAGAACTTAAATGATTTTAGCAAATGGCTGCAATATAACAAAGAGTGAAAAATTTAAGGGGGTCTGAATACTTTCCGTACCCACTGTATGTAAAAATGTTTCCCCTGGTCTCCCCTGTTTATTTCCCAGTTTGTAATGAACGCACACACTTTTATCTATCTCAGTCTCACCTCTTTCTTTCTCTCTCTCTTTCTCTGTTTGTTTCTGGTCTTTATGCTCTGTCATTCAAATTTACCTGCAGTTGTGATATCGTGAAGCACAGCTCAGAGGCAGGACTTATCCCAGCTTATATTTATTTCATGTAAATTGGCCGCGTCATGCATAGCTTTTGGTGATTATGATAAATCCGATTATCTCCTCGATCTTGTCACAGTCCCCGATGGAAAATTAAAGGTGAGAAATGTATGAAGAAATGCATTTAAAAGGGGGAATTGATAAAAAGTGCTGACGTCTCCGCTCATTGACCCTCTCCGTGCATCTGAATATGTTTGCGATTACGATGAATTGATATAAATGTGAAAGGAAACGTGGCCGTTTATGTGAAACGATGAGTATGATGTTTAGCTATTTGTTCAATCATTAAGGAGTCGTCCTTCTAGACAAAAGCAAACACGATAAGATTAATACTGAGCTCGCGACCAGAATGGTTTTGTTGTGGAGTCTTATTTGATGTCGTCCAACATTATGCCAATTCAGTGACCACTGATACCTCATCTCTCAGCGTTACGATGGATCATCTGGTCTCCTGAATTAGCAGTGTAGCATTAGTCATTACAGTTGGGGTTGAGGAATAGTTAAAGCGAATTATTCCAGATCAGTTGTAAATAGCGGTTAGTCACCTCAGCCCTCAATCTGCACTGCAGACCCGGGCGGTACTTACATAAGGTCTCTGGATTGTCTTTGGCAAGCCTTGCCACTGAGGCATCAATCCGTCCATCTGGGTAGAATCAGCAGCCAAGTCCAATGTGGCTAAATATTTACTCAGTCAAATACACACAGCCACACAGATGAAAAGAAGCATTCATCAGGAATTCTGCCTCTTGTCAGCCTAAAGACCAACAGTTGAACCGAACCTCCCACAGTGTCGCTGGGTGCATTGGTTACAAGGCTATATTTAGCCACGGCACAGCGATAAATATCGCTGTATTGCTCCATCTAGGTAAACAGAAGATAATCATTAGAGCCTTGATTCATAGGTAATGTAAATAAATGGGGATGGCTGAGGACATTGCGATGAGCCAGTGTTCCAAAACATAGTGAGCTGCATCCATAGGCAGCATTTTAAGGCATCACAGTTACACGCCTGACAGGAAAGACACGCTTCCAAAAAGTAGACGATTTCATTGCAGTTGCATTTGTCATACACAGATATTATGAAGGCCCTAACAGGAAATAATTACATGATAACTCTTTATATATTTAGATATCTTGAATATGTAAGAATTTTTTAAACATTTAAAAATAAACTTTTAAGTATATATATATATATATATATATATATATATATATATATATATATATATATATATATATACTTAAAAGTTTATTATTATATATATATATATATATATATATATATATATATATATATATATATATATATATATATATATATATTTTATAAATATATAAAATATAAATGTAAATTTAACTATATAGTGAAGTCTGAAAATATAAATGCAAATCCTAAAAATATAATTATATCTCTGAATATATAAAGTTTAAATGTGTGTGTGTATGTGTGTGTGTGTGTATATATATATATATATATATATATATTATTATTATTATTATTATTATTATTATTATATGCTCTTTACTTAGTTCTGTGATTCTGTAAATCTGAGAATTAATATTATACATAAAATTAGATTATATAAATAGCTTTGTTTACAGTATATGAATAATTTTTTATTCTCTTCTGTATGTTTTTTGGATAAAAACTGCAAAATGCATACATGTAAATATTTATAATTCACTGAATATGGAAGATTTTAAATGAATTACTTTAAATGAAAATAATGTAAAATCAAGGTTGCCAAGGTTTTCTGTACTGTGTATATTTGTTGCAGTATCACATTGCCTGCTTTGCAATGTACTTAGCGAAAATATGAGAGAAATGTGTATTTCATACATGCATATGTTTGCTATGCATTCTTATTAGAATATTGTGCAATTAGTTTAGCAAAATGTTAACTTCAAACTCTAGAGTCTCCCACATGTGTGCCTGCCTATGTGGATCATTCACTTACAGTATGTCACTTACAACGTTTCTTTTCTGTTAGTATGCTGCTTTAGAAGGCAGCTCAACAGGTTTTGGAACAGTGCCTCTGTGTGTGTGTGTGTATGTGTGTTTGTCACCGGTTCAGATGAATATAGTGGTTTTCATCACCGGACTCTCCTCACCTCCATGTTCCAGTTCAGAGACAAAGAATTGAGTCTTGCTTCAGCTGGGTTAACCAGGTCTGTTTACACTACAGGAACAGAATGATTGACGAATGGCCAGGTGGACATTGACATTATATAAATTGACGTATGGATGGATTGATGAGACCATCACGTTTCGCCCAAACGATACAGCATAAACTCAATGCAACATTCAGAATATTCCCGCCGTGATGAGTCCCAGATGCAATGTAAACATTGTGTTAACCTTTACCATTCACTGTGTGCCGTAACACCCCCCCCACCCGATTCTTCATCGCTCAACACTTCCCATTCACATCCAACAAGCAGACACATGCCCCGTGAAGACTAAAAAAAATGGAAACTTTGTGGTTAATTACACCAGATAATTTAATTTTGATTAATAATTAACATCCCTTTTCCTAACTAAATATTCATAATTAATCAACAAATCATAAAGAGAGGGAGACGACTAATTAGCTCCCAGACCCAAACCTGACCACTTAATCCATATCGTGGAGTTGACACTGCTAATTGCTAGAGTAATCAACGCAGGGCCCGGTGGGATTTGATGAAGGAGTTTGTAAATGGGAGGGAGCACCAGCCTCCTCTGAGCCTCACTGATGGCTCCATTTGTTACCATGGGGGAGCGTCATCATGGTGACAACATGGGAGTGATGTCACGGTGAGAGGAAGGAGTTTTGATCTGACGGCTGTGGCTTCACTGATGTGCATTGATCTGGCGATAACTGATTGTTTTGACTCTGAGGGAAATGTTTAGTTAAACTCATTTGCTTTTCAAAACTCGTGCCTCTGCTTCCTGTAGCACAACAAATGCATTACGAATTAAGCGCTTCAAACCAGCCGACGTAATTGTTTTCATGCCGAATGTCGTTTGTTGAATGTACGTAGATACTCCATGTATTATCATAAGCTAATTAAATAATGAATGCTAATGAAGGCTTTCTCAAAATGTCTTGTTTCCTTTTAAATTAGGGCTGTCAGTTTAACGTGTTAATTAATTAGTTCTGAAAAATAACACGATTCAAATATTTTAACGCACTGGCCCCGCCTCCAGACCTGTACATCATCTTAAATTCCATACAGTTGACTTTTGACAAATATGATGCAGGGCAGCATGGTCATATATGCAGTTATGCACAAAAATTCAAGATATTGGGGCAAAAAAATGCCCCATATGAGTTTTTGTCTCATATTTATATTGTATGATAAATGATAACACACCAGCGGTGAGAGCAATATCACAGGAGTGCTGTTTTTGTCATGATATCGAACACGAGTGCAAATGTGATTTTATACAACAGTTCAGTAAATAAGAAGTTAATATTGTGTTATATTTTAAACACAATATTGTCTGTTTTTGTTCAATTTTGCCAATGAAAATATTACCTATAAAGCCACAGCAGAACTGTTGTGCATCTCCGCACAACACTTTTTAAATGAATCCTCGCATTGAACGAATCATGTAAACCAATGATTCAATAGCCTATTCAAAAAGTTAACAGTTTGCTTCATTCCTGAATGAATCAGCCATTTGAACGAATCGACTCATAAAGACATTCATCGCAACCTGCTTGTAGTTTTAGTTCCTTCTTTAGAGTATCATACCATTTATTAAAAATAAATAAATAAAAACATTAAAGGGATTGTTCACCAAAAATAAATAATATTAATTCTGTCATCATTTACTCACCCTCATGTTGTTTCGAACCTGATTGACTTACTTTCTTTTGCACAACATAAAAGAAGGTATTTTGAAGACTGTTTATAACAAAGCTGTTTTGTAACCAGTGGCTTCTTGTTTGGAAATCATACACCTTCCCCTTAAAGATTTACGTTTCTTAAAGGTTATTTTGAATGGAAATCCTTTGGTCTAATTTGATCAATAAATTTAAAATACATCATTAGAATTACTGAATAGAAGTATTTTATGTTGGCTCCACTGAGGACAAAATCTTAATGTAGTTTTTGTCTGTGCTAGAATGGAGAAAAACAATCCTTTAATATCTACACCATTTATTGACACAATAAGTGCCACTGTGTACTTTAAAGAGCTTTGATGTCATTGGGAAAATATAGGGAAATGTATCTTGTTTCATTTCCACAGACCAGAGTCTCACCTCTCATGAGACATTCATGATCCGTTCAAGGTATAACACCAGGCAGTGGCATCTTTAGCACTTGAGGTTAGAAGATGTCTAGAGATACATTCGGATGTGAAAATATTCATGTTTGAAAGAAATACATTCAACAAGAGTGGAAATTGTTTTAATATGTGTTATCAGACGTATGACATGATGTGAGTCTGAGAGGTACTGTATAATGAGTTATACAGTGTTTTCATTATTCTCACTTCAACATATTACATTTGTGTTTGCCTTCAGTATGGTATTCATCTAATGTGTAAAAAAGTTTGATTTGAGTGGTGGTGATAGCCTGAAGGTTATGGAAGTAGGCTCGCAGGTTTAGTTTGAAACAGGGGTGACCCGGGAACTGGAGAATTAACTTGAGATTACAGCCCTGTTCTCTCAGCATTATGCCCTTGAGCACAGCACTTAACCCCATGTGGCTCCATGGAGACTGGCCCTGCAATTAGTGTGCTGCAACTTGCTTTGGACAAATAGTGTCTGCTTAAGTAACAAGTGACTGATTAGAGCCTCCATCGCTAATTAGTGGATTTTACTATAATGTTATATTCTGTTCATCAGAGAATTTACTCTGCTTAATGGGATGATGTAATAATTGCTTGAAACACAATCAGCGATCAGGATGAATCTTGTCTAAGCTGTCAAGACCATGTCTGTATTTTTTCAAAAGGATAATCATTTAATACAAGAAACTCTATTTTGCTCAAAGAAGGTCATACTTAATTATTGAGGTTTTTGTTTTTTTGGACATTTTAATGATAATTAAACTCATGCATGACTAGGAAATTCTTATTTAAAAAAATCTAATTTTCATGGTGTAATGCAGAAGAAATAAAGCTATATAATTTAAATGTATACTACTTAAACTATTAATATAGTAGTTTTTGTTTTATTATTAATACAATACTATTAGCAGTATTTGTGGTACACACACACACACATGTAAGTTTGCTAATAAGGGCTATAACAATTGTTTGAAAAGTAACGGATATGAGTTTACAAAAGCATGTAAGCTCATATGTTTGTGATATTTGTAGTTTTTAATGATGAAATAACTTTCTGGCTTGGCCTACAAACTTATGTAATGAGCAAACAGCTCTATAGACAAGATATCCTTGACTAAAGATAAAGGAAGCATCCCAGTAGTTCTGTAACCTGTGTAGAAATACAACAGGATCTTGTAATTTATGTAATATACTGTACAGGAGAAATATGAACTGCATGTGTTTAGGATTATTAAACAATTGTGACGATTTCATAATTTATAGAGATGTCATTTGGTTGAACAGTTGAATTTAGCTTTGTAACACCTCACCTTGTATTTGAAGATTTAGAGCTTTTAAGTTCCTAATGAGTGTACCGTCCGTTCCCCGTCACAACCTGAGAACTTATTTCCCAATCACTCCGATTATTATGCCACTGACGTTCATTAGCGGCAGACTTTGTCCTTGAGGCAGCATTCCTTCTTGTATTTTTTTTCATACTTCCCTCACACACCTTTCTTTTTGTGTCAATTCTTTCTTAATTGGACGTTTTGTCACCAAACAAGATTTATTACAGGGGCCAGAGTGGAACGGAATAGCGCTGAAATTAGAATAAGGTTCCTTCTGAGACTCGGGCACGTCCGCCGAGGGTTCCGACCTTGCGGGTCGTTCCCCTGCCGTTGGGTGAGAGTGGGAGGGGGAGGAAGCTTCCACCCCTACTGAGAGAGAAAGGGGGTGGGGATACAGAAAGAGATACAGAGAGGGTTGAAGGGCTCTTGGGATGCTTCACCAGTGGCCTGAATACCCAGTCTGAAGCTTTATCTACTTATCCATGTCACCTTCAAACCTCACAAACACTGACGCTGTTTCCTGCCTGTCCACACAGAGCCATTACAGAGCAGGAGCTGCTGATCTGGACCGTGAGCTAAAGGGGTGTGGTCAGAGGGCACAGTGGGCAGGGTTATCAACAATTGCAATACATTCATCTGTTTAGTATTCTTATATAGAATCTGTGTGTTGTAAATATGAAAGCAAAGAATGATAAAATGTCACTTTTAAGGCCAGCAAACAAGTGAATACAAGTCTCTATCTATCTATCTATCTATCTATCTATCTATCTATCTATCTATCTATCTATCTATCTATCTATCTATCTATCTATCTATCTATCTATCTATCTATCTATCTATCGTCTGTCTGTCTGTCTGTCTGTCCGTCCGTCCGTCCATCTGTCCATCCTTCTTTCATTCTATGCATCTGCCTGTCTGTCTTTCTATCGGTCATTCTATCTATCTATCTATCTATCTATCTATCTATCTATCTATCTATCTATCTATCTATCTATCTATCTATCTATCTATCTATCCCTATCTATCTATCTATCTATCTATCTATCTATCTATCTATCTATCTATCTATCTATCCATCTATATGTCTGTCTGTCTATATGTCTGTCTGTCTATATGTCTGTCTGTCTGTCTGTCTGTCTGTCTGTCTGTCTGTCTGTCTATCCTTCTTTCTATGCGTCTGTCTGTCTGTCTATCGTTCATTCTATCTATCTATCTATCTATCTATCTATCTATCTATCTATCTATCTATCTATCTATCTATCTATCTATCTATATATCTATCTATCTATCTATCTATCTATCTATCTATCTGTCTGTCTGTCTGTCTGTCTGTCTGTCTGTCTGTCTGTCTGTCTGTCTGTCCGTCCATCCTTCTTTCATTCTATGCATCTGTCTGTCTGTCTTTCTATCGGTCTGTCTTTTGATATAATTGGTGTGATTACATTTGACTCAGCATAGTCATGTGTGATGTGATCAAAGAAAACTGCATATTAATGGTGTAAATGAGGCTTTATTTTTCATTCCTCCTTACTTCAACCACCTGTCATATAGAGACTTTTTACAGTCCATCAATCCCAGATGGATAAAATCAAATCATTCTCATTGAATATCTTGATTCACTCTGAAATAAGTCACATTATAAAAGTAAAGTGGGTTGTGAATGTTTCATGTTGATTTTAAGCGTATGCAACTAACATTTGGTGCATAAACTACTTTAAAAAAACCCCAAAGCTTCATATTTAACATCAAAACAGGATGACACTCCTCACACACAGATGTTTTCTGTATCCATCAATATTCTGTCATCGAGTCATTCACCTTCACTTCACCAGAATGAATGTCTCTCGTTTGACTGCACATATCCTGTTCACCGAGTGCTGAGCGAATGTTTTCATCCTCTTCTCTCCACGCAAATGACTGCTGAGGTAGAGCTGGCAGGTGTCGTTCCAGATGTTTCTCCCACACTGATGTCATTTAGAGCCAGCTGTTGAGGGAGAGGTGTCTCTGCTCCCCTGTCCGTCAGCGCGTGTGGGGAGGAGAGCAGGGGGAGGGTTGGGGGTGAGGAGGCTAATTTCTTTAATTGATTGTAAGTACAGCATGACAGGTCTCCTGATGCGGATGTACAAGCACGGGCCCCGGCACTTAAAACTCAGCCACCAGGGAGGCGATTGATCCGGCCCATCGATCCTCACTCTTTTGCATCAGGCTCTCGAGCGCGGCTGAAGTTCTTGAACAGTTCTAATGGAGAGAGACACTCCTGTATGGCTACAATACCATGACTGCAGGCGCTAAATACTATGCAGGGACGTGTTGACCATGACTTCTCTGTTGTTTACAAGTAATGAATTGAGATTTGTGTACTTTTAAGTTTACAAGAGAGGCTTTTAAAAAAAAAGTTCAAGAGAGGCTGTTTCATGAGCGACTGATTGTACTTGAATGCAACTTAAGAGTATTTATAAAATGTGGTAGAAACAGATGGGTAGTTTTGCAGTTTTCAGCAGTGATAGCCTTGACAAATCAGTTATCTTAATAAAATGACACTTAGGTTGATCAAGAGCAAATCAAGCCATTAATCTCACGGTTTGGCAATTATTTTGAATGACGTGAAGACAATTTACACTCCTGTTCAAACGTACAGTATATGTGTATATACTATATGTATGTGTGTATTTTTGAAGAAGGAACGAACATGTGACACTGAAGACTGCAATCATAGGAATAAATTCCATATTTTATTTTATTTTATTTTATTTTATTTTATTTTATCTAATTTTATTTTATTTTATTATTATTTTTTTTTTTTAAAGAAGTGCAGCCATGGCAAGCATAAGAGACTTCTTTAAAAATGAAAAAATCTTAAAAAACCCTAAACTTGTTATTGGTAGTATATATATACATATATTTAAGACACCATTAATATTTGTAAATAATATATACAATATGTATTTCTTTATATTTGTAAAGCATATTTGTTGAAATGCTCAACAGGTAAAGAAATTCTGCCAATTGAAAGTGCAAATTAAGTCATAAAAGGGCCACTTTAATTTATATATCAATTACAGAAAAAAAAAACATATTACAGTACTTTGTCAAAATTTGCATTAGAGTTTTATGGTATATACAGCCTGAAATTTACTGAATAGGAATATACTGTATTGTCATCCATGTCGAGTAATAAAATAAGTTATAATAAATATGCTAAACTCTGAGTGATAATCTTTAGTGCCCTATACTTTTCAACATTTGCAGTATTTTCACCACTGATCCAGCCAAAAGATTAGTACTGTGAGGGATAGTTTATGCAATGAAAATTCTGTCATCATTTACTCACTACTGTATCATTCCAGACCTGTATGACTGCCTTTTGGCAGGCAAACTCGCACACTAAAAATATAATTAAAAAAATAAAAAAATTGAAAAATAAAATAGTAGGTTAAAATTTTGTTTGGTTCTTTAAAATATCTTTGTGTGGGTGTGTGTGTTTTCTGGAGAAGAAAGAAAGTCATACAGGTTTAGAACAATGTGAGAGTGAACAAATGCCAGAATTTCCATTTTTGGGTGAGCTATCAAATCTCTGGATGTAAAGTAATGAATCTAAGCTGAGTGCCAGAACTGAGATTTGAACCACTAACTTCTCACTAAGCCTTTGCGTGTAGTATCAGCATATGCGCCTTTTTCCCTGTATTTTTTTCCCGATACCCGTCTCCTCCATCACTCGATGCCAGCGCTTACGTTTTAACGAGCATCAGATTACCAAACATAATCACCTCGCCGTCACAATGATGGAACCTTATGGCAGCCGTGTCTTCCAGAAGGTTCCATATTAAGCAGGGGTTGATATTTCCACTCATTCCCCCCAAGCCTTGATAACGTTAACCCTTCTAATGAAGCTATTGTGATGCTGTCCAGGGCCATTGTTTTCGCCAGGTCTCTTCTCCTCATCAGCTTGGCATCCTCTTTGACGGTCTTACCTGTGTCTGTCACGTCCGGTAGATGATGGTTTGCACTCATTTTTTTATCCCTCCTGCATGGATGTATTTACATTCAAATTTACAGGCCGTGCTGTTGTTTGAATTCACGCTGGGTGCTGCCAGCCGTATATCTACTTGAGGCGAAATGTCATCTTGCATGGAACTATGGTATAATTTAATAGCAATTAACAATAAACAATAGTGTGGTGTCCACTCATAAATCAGCAGACTGGGGTGGTGGAGAAGAAAAGAAAAATGCTATGTTTTTCTCTCTCTCTCCTGATAGAATCTTGACTGACTTTCCACATTCACAGCCACTCATATAACTATAGTAAGGCACAATGGGGCTAAAATGATTTTAAACATTGCTATAGCAACATAAGTTAAATAAAAATAAAGTTTGTTTTGATTAAAATACATGTTAATTTAATAGCAGCGTTCTGAGCCTTTTACCCCACAGCATGAGGTAAATTGATGTGAGCGTTAATATAGTAAGATAATTTTAAAGAACATTTATCTCAGTTTTCAAAATTACTGACATCAGCAAGTGAGCACAGTTTTATTTTATTTATTTATTTATTTTATATACATGAATGTTATTGAGAAGGAGCAGTCTCTTATAATCTCCAAGGTATTTATTTGGTTAAAATTACAATAAGACTGCAATATTGTGAAATAATATTACAATTCAAAATAACTGATTTCTATTTTAATATATTATAAAATGTATTTTATTGATGTGATGGTGAATCTGAATTTCCAGCAGTCATTATTACAGTCTTCAGTGTCACATGATCCTTCAGAAATTGTGCTAATATGCCGATTTGGTGCTTGAAAAACATGAATATTATTGTCAATGTTGATAACATTTGCTTAATATTTTTTGGAAATGGTTCAAGACTATTTGATGAATAGAAACAGCATTTGTTTAAATTATTTTATTTGGATGATTTAAAAAGATATTTCACCCAAAAATGAAAATTCTGGCATTAATGAAGAACAGAAAAAATGTTGAATAGAGTCATTATTTTTGTTTTCTTTGCGCACAGAAAGTATTCTCGTAGCTTCATAAAATTACAATTGAACCACTGATGTCACATCGTCTATTTTAATGAAGTACTAACTGCCTTTCTGGGCATTGAACATGGTAGTTGCTTTGCTGTCTATGCGGGGTCAGAAAGCTCTCGGATTTCATCAAAAATATCTTAATTTGTGTTCCGAAGATGAACAATGGTTGTGATGGTGAGTAATTAATGACATAATTTTCATTTTGGGGCAAACTGTCCCCAAATAAGGTGATCAATAAGGCAAAAGCAGCCAAAATGAATGTCCAGGCTGAGCAGAGCTGTAATCTAGTCACATGATGAAACATAAGAAAGTCTGTATTTGTTTAGCATGCTTTGGTCGTTATTTTATAGTTTTTGGTGACTTTATCAATGATGTACAATATTATGTGGTGTGTCCAAACCTGTGACTGGTGCTGTAGATTGGTAGAATGATAATACAGCTTTATGGTGGCAGAACAGAATGTTGTCTACAGTAAGACAGAGTTCTCAAGTGCTGCCAGTCGCTGGATTGCAGACAGATGTGCGCTGAGAAGTTCTTTGATGTCACAGTCTTTCAGGAAGGAGATTTCAGCTGTTGTCTGAGCTTCAAGGCAAATGCTACTGTGCCTCTCCTTCTGAACTAGAGATGGCATCTATGTAAAGCGTTCTCTTTAACAATCAGCTTTTACCGTTTGCCTCGTATTCACCATCAGACACCAGTTTAAGTTATTTTGTAGATATGCACAGCATGAATGCTCAGCTCTTAGGGGACGAAAAAAATCTGTATTTTCCCTTTCTATATCCATAGCCAATTAGCATTATGCTACCATAACAATCGTGTATTGTCGAAATTGAGCGGAACGTTGCGGAGGCTTTCTTCCAAGCAAAACAAATTCGAGGTTTACCATAATCTTCCCCTCAGTGGTTTTCAAATCATTTGTTTCTTTTGAGCAGACTGAGGCGCCAGATAAGTAAATAGATTAGATATGAGATGTTAAATGAGGGCTGAGCAGAAGACACAGCTATAGAGATAGCATACAGAAACTCAAAGAGTGTTTTAAAAGGCCGCTGGCTGTACTGCCGGGTGAATTTGTGCACCTTAAAGCACAGACATGCTCCATTTTTAGTAATTGTCCCAACGCAGGAAAACAGTGAGATGCTAAGATCAGACTTCAGATCAGGAATCCGAATCCTTAAGCTGTTGATTAGCAGAACCAGTGGAAGTATTTGTTCTCCATGAGTTTGTGTTACTCAAGGATATCAGTTTAAATAAATGGATGGGAAGTGTGTGTTTAACATCTAATATCTGTCACCTTCCAACAAAGAGTATTGCCAAGGAACTAACACTAATACTTCCAAGTAAATTTCCTAGGCATTGCATTTACATTTGGGTTTGTACAGTATATAATCTTTTCTAGGACTATTAGGATTTTTAGCATTGTGGCAGTTATGCAAATTTATCACCCAATTCTAATTGCTATAATGGAAAAAAAGTATTTTGATTTAATTAATGATTTTATTAGTTTTTGTGTTAATAATAGGGAATTATAAGAATATAAAAATGATTGAAGTATATACATTAGAGAAATAAGAATTTGCTAAAAGTAATTCCTCAATGATTGATTGACTGAATGAATGAATGAATGATCTTTATGGAAATTATATACTACTGTTCAGAAGTCTGGGGTTACTAATATTTTTAAAGATATTTTTAAAATCTGAATATTTTTTAAAGATTTTTAAATATAAAGTTACTTGGTGATCATACAGTTGTTACTTGGTGATCATACAGTTGTTTATTTGATTAAAGAACAATAATATTGTGAAATATTATTACAATTTAAAGTAACTGATATTTATTTTAATATATTTTGAAATGTAATTTATTCCTGTGATGGCAAAGCTGAATTTTCAGCATCATTACTCCAGTCTAAGTGTCACATGATCCTTCAGAAATCATTGTAATATGCTGATTTGGCGCTAAAGAAAAAAATCTTATGATTATCAATGTGCTGCTTAATGTTTTTGTAGTGATCATGTTTTTTTTTTCTCATAATTTTTGATCGATAGGAAGATCAAAAGAACAGTATTTATTTAATTTATTAATATATATATATATATATATATATATATATATATATATATATATATATATACATATATATATATATATATATATATATATATATATATTTGTTTTGTATCAGTGTTATTTATTAGTCATTTATTAATACAAACTTATTATTTTCTGAACATGTTTTGTGTTCATAGTAGTCACCTTTTAAACAAAATGGCTTATGACAAAAGGCACAAATCACGTTAAATAGCACCAAGTGCCATGACATCATGTTTTCGTTATGATTCCATTCAGTGTTTAGAAGTAACAAGCATTGAACTATCATCTATGAAAAATTACAAGAGCAGAAACTTTTTTGCCATCAGATTCTTTTCCAAACTGAGCGCTGTAACGACAGTCACCACTGGGCCATTTTTAAAAGAATATAAAAAATGAATTGTACCGTACATCTATTTTACAGCTGTGGAAAATGGGGTCGCTAGTGTCCCGGTCATGATAAATTCACTCCATGACATGATTCTGAAGATGCCATACACCTCTAATCTTTTTATTAGAAATCGTCTGCTGTTTGTAATGAAAACACTGGCAGCTTACGGTAATCACTGCAACCAATCTCTGCTTCTATTTCATCCGGCTGAATGATGTCATAAACCAGAACACATTCAATACATAATTTCTACAAGTGATGAATACTAGCCCCAAGCGCTGGGGCCCTGTGATGCTTTTGGCCCGAATCAAATCCCCACCATTTGTGTAGAATAATCGCATTACTCTGGAATAAAGGATCAAGAAAAACTGCTGTGACGTACCGCGCTTAGCATGTTGTGCGTTTGGTACAAAAGAGAACATTTTACACGTGTGTCATAACACAGACCGTTGCGGGCCGGACGAGCACTGAAGATGAAGTGTGTGACATAGGCGAGGTAGAGAGAGGGATGACACCTTGACAGAATTAACATCCCCCTCCTCCTCGCCGGTCTGCCTCGACACCGAAAACCTTTATCTGTTATATGATGCATGAAAACACACTGTCTTGTTTTAGAACTGTACGCAACCTCTGACCTTCCCACCACAGATGCAATGTGACCCCTCAGTCGCCATCCATTTCTGTGGCTGAGCAGATTCTATGAATTTTTATTAACGCCTCTTCTTTTTTTTCCTGCTTTTTTGCCGCCGTCTCTTGACTCGTGACTTGAGCCTTTAAACAAATTGCTTGACACTTGGAAAATGAAGCTTTAGAAGTGGCCTGAGATAAGTCTAGGTTTTCTCGCTTTACCTGTGTTTTCTTTTAAGGTGTATATATTGCAAAAGTACGAAGAGAGAGAGAGGGAAAGAGAGGTGGCCCATAAATGACAGGGTGGTTTGGTTTGTCTTGGTTGGTACACATTTTTCTTTTTGTTTTCTAATCACATAAATATTTGAGTTATCATGGGCTTGTTGTTTTTGTTTTAATAACACATTTAATAGGCAAAAACTAAGTCTTCTTTTTAAATGATTGCTCAACAAGTGCTCAGAAGAATTTGTGATGTACTTTACATGGACAAAATGATGTAGATAACCATACACCACATCTGTGCAGAATATTGTTAGACATTATTAGTTTGTTGAGCTTGATGAATGTTTAATTTCATTGGTGTTGGTTTCCCTAACAGCATATGCTCTTCTTGGAAGGTTTTTCATTAGATGTTGGAAGTGTATAGTGTTTGTTGAGAGTAGTCGAGTTTTTCCAAGCTCAAAATCTTGGCATGCTGTGATAGAGAATGTCTTTTACTTTTTAATTGACTTACAGATTAGGGGAAAAGTTATTTAACCTTTAGTTATTTAGCCAATATTGTTAGGGGTCATTATTAAAGGGGCTTATCATAATGTGATTTCAAGTTTTGCTTTGTCTTTGGAGTGTTACAAGCTATTTGTGCATATATAAGATATGTAAAATTGCAAAGACTGAAGTCTGAAACCCAAAGAGATATTCTTTATAAAAGTTAAGACTCATCCACACCTTCCTAAAACGCCTCATTTTAAACATGCCCCCACATGTCTACGTCACTGTGTTGGGAGATTTGCATAACAGCATCCAAATGTTTATGCAAAGAAAGAAGGTGGAACTTTTATTCTTGCTGTAGTATTATTGCCGCCGCCACCATGTCGTGGAGACGCTGTGTGTTTCCAAATATGGTAAGGGGCGTAACATTTCAGTCACACACTTGAGGTATTCGGCCTATCATGATGCACTGGATAGCTGGCCATTCAGAGCACACCTCGCTTTTCAGAACGATGATGAGCTTTGTAAAAATCGAAGAGTTTCAGAATGGCGGGGCAGAGAGGAGCAACAATAATGTACAGTATGTGAAAAAAAAAAAGTTTTTTGAACCTTGAACCGCTTTAACACATTGCATTGCAACAAATACACAAAATAATGTTACCTTTAGCATCGTCATATGACCCCTTAAAATAATGAAATATTAAAAACATAACATTAATTTTAATTATGTAAATGGCATATACACTGGAAAAAAAGATGAAGAAACTGTTTTCACTCAGAAATAGCTAATAAACTTGACAAAGAATGACAAAGATGACAAAACCCAGCAAGTAACACATATAAAAATAAACATGAAAGACTGAAATAGAATTTTCTTGTAAAATGTACTCCAATAATCACCAATAATACTCCAATAATTTTTTTTTACAGTGTAAAGTCCGGTTCACACCAAGGATGATAACTATAAAGATAACAATAAAGATATAGTTCTAAAAATCGTTGTCAATATTAAAGAATAGAAGTCCACACTCACAGCTATAATGATAAAGACACAGAGAAACGTTATCGTTAAAATCACTTTGTGATGATTTTTTTCCTGCTCGAGAATTTAAAGCAGCAGACGAGCGTGAGCTGAGAACAAACTGACGATATTGTTCACTGGTGTGAACGCTAATATAGTTTTCTATCTTTATAGTTATCGTTCTTGGTGTGAATGGGGCTTAAGGAATAGTTTTTAACATTTTTTTTTTATCATTTACTTACCCTCATGTCATTCGTATTTTTTATCGGTGTGAAGAGCTATATTTTATGTATCATTTACTGAAAGTCCGCCATTCAGATCTGGTGGTTTAATGATGCTCATGAGAATGTGTTTGTTGCTAAAAGCAAAGTGCACAGAAGAATGTGGGAAGAAGAAAATTGCAAAAACTTATTACGTGTACTATCAACATGGCAAATTTGAAGTTGAGGAAGTGAAGTCTATTAATACCTGACGAACCCCAAACTTTGAGAAGTAGTGTTTTAAACTAGGAGTAACCTGAATATGTTCTCCATATTCACGTGGTGATAACTTTCCTGAACTGTTTGTGTCATGCACAATATAAATGCAGTTACAGTTGATTTCCAGCTTGTATATTTCCTTATGCAAGCCTGGCTACCCTCCATGCTGAAACAAGTCAATGAATTCTTGGAAGGTTTACTTTTTCTTCTTTTTATTCCGTTAAACTGAACCCCATGGTGCTTTGGAATTAGGGAGCCCACGCTGTCTGTACGGCACATTTCCGCTTGTAGATTTTGATTAAAGCCTTTAAATGGTGAGGCAGATATGCTGCCATCTTTAGAGGCACTGACATCCCCAGTGTGGCGTAGCATCCCCAGGTCCCACACAGTGTTCTGAATGCATCAATTAGCACAATCAGCGGTCCCCACCCCCTCTGCTTAACATCCCATTTTAATATCTCATTGGGAAAGCTGCAAAGGGATACAATTAATTTTTGACACAAATATGAAGGTGCTAATTCATTCACGAGAAGTTCTATTCTTACAACATGTTGATTAATTTTGTGCTTTTTAAATTTATTTTTCAGGACTTTGCTCAAACTTTGGCAGCCTGTTGAATGTCACATCATTTCATCTGTATGCACGGACAGAATATCTTAAATGAGTTATTAAACGTTACTGGGAGGACGGAGTTTAATAACTAGCCTCGTTTCTGTATCAAAATCTTTAGGGTGAGGAATTTAGATGCTTGTCATACAATGCAGTTTAAATTTGGGGTAAGTGTGGAGACTTTCACATGACATTTGAAAAAATGTGTCTATATATATTGTGGCCATCATTTAAGAATTTGTTCACTTGTTTTAGTTAAATCAATGTCACAAATTAAGAATTCATTAGTTCATAAGTAGTTTATATTTCCCACAAAGAAAATTAAATGTATTTTAGAAGGTTTTTTATATTTTTCATTACCCTAAAAGAACATTACCTTATTTTACAGACCCCAAATTTCTCAGTGTTAGTGTATATATTTCTGGGGGGAAAAAGGACACTTAATTTTCACATATATCCCAGGATTCAAAGAAGAAGCAGTGGCAGCCCCCTTCAATGACTACATAGAGCCCCTTGTCACTCCACTCAGCTCCACACTACGCCAGTCCATCAACCACACGCTGCTCTGCCATCCAGTATTTAATTAGCCTAGTATTTATTTTCAAAATGTCATCACCTACTTGGGCTAGAAATAAAGAAAAATGAAGGCAAGGGAGCGTAGTTGTGTAAATCAGTGAGTTTTTTTCTTCTTCTTTCAGGGCTCTGTAAAATGTTAATGCTTTGTAAATCAGCGGGGATTTACCACTGATATACTCGGGAGCAACAGGCTGGTCTTATCCCATTGTCTAATAGGGTTAAAATATTTCAACATGCCAGTCAGCCGCGACCATCTCCGCCGCAAACATTGGGAAAAATGATATTAAATCACAGATGCACGTTTGTGCTAATGACTGGGGTGCCACTGCATATTTCAGCACTAATTCATTAAGGCGGGGACGGGGGACAGGGGGACACTGGGAGATAGTCAGAGCTGGGCGAATCTCCACTGCCTGATTGAGGCTGTTATGTTTTATGGGAGCCATTTTTCAAAAATGCCCATGACAGCACTTGAGGTTATTAAACTGCTGGATCAAACGAAAGACTGAGGAGAGATGGGGGAAGAATAGAGGTTACGGAAGTTCAGACGTCGAACGTTGCCGGTCAGGTGGACAGAAAACGGTAGGGTGGTGGTGGTGGGTGGTGGCTGTAATTGGAGGGAGAGGATGTGATTGGAGGTGTTGTTGGGCAGGATAGTCTGTGAACTTATGACCGAAGACGTTAATTTATAGGGTAAAGCATCAAGTGCGCAACGCTGCATTCTGTCTGTGGCGTGATGTCTTTTGTAAAATGGATCATTGGATGAGCTTAGGGATGCACCTATACATTTGATTAGTGGTTTGATAACACAATAATAATTATTAATATTTTACAAATAATAAATAACAGGGTAACACTTTATTTCAAGGTGTTCTTGTTACTTGTTACATGCACTTACTTTTATAATAACAATAAATTATGCACAATTACATGCAAGTAACCCTGATCCAAACCCTAATTATTAATTGTAATTATTATTATTATATGTATATATAATAGCCATATATATATATATATATATATATATATATATATATATATATATAATATATATTTAATATTTAACAGATAACCAATAATTATTCATGTTATAGATATCACATAATTAATATTAAATTGATAACAGATAAATAGTATTTATTGATAACCGATAATTGTTAATATTTTCCCAATAACCTCACTAAATAACTGATAATTATTAATATTTTACTGATAATATTATAAATATTTTACTGATATTTATGACAATAGTTTATATAGATAACCAATAATTGCTAATATTCTAATGTCAATAATGGACATGTTTACTTATTAAATTAAATAATAAACCAAATTATTCAGACTTTCAACAATATAACAAATTACATTTTACAAGCACATATTTTATTTGTTACATAAATATTATTTTTGTTTATTATACTAATATTTTATTTTGTAACGATATGTAGATTGTAGAATTAAAAATAATGATAATTTAACAGTAATTTATTGGGTTAAATATATATTGGCCTGTCTTACTTATTGTACCGATACTGATAAGTTATATTTTGCCTCATTCATAAATAAATAAATAAATAGATCTTTTTAATATCATCGTTTTTTTTATCACTTTACTTTTGCCACCAGGCTGTGAGTTGCAATAGTTTCACCACTGTAAAGTAGGTTAAGCGTGCCCTAATTCCATGGTAAAATCACTGTAACGCATGGCCTCTTGCAGCTTATTGCTTTTGTTTAAGTTATATTAAATGCATAGATTATAATTTACCCTGACAAATGCTTTAGCTCTCTGAAAAATGCTTGTTTAAAGCTATGGCTCGAAAACATGAAAAATGACAGCTACAAAATCATTGCGACATAGAAAATGTTGTCATAGACGATCTATTTATATTGTGATATGCATCCCTCATGTGTGGGAGATAGCGATGGGGAGATAGTGAGTGTGTGTTGCAGACTGTAAGGATTTTTTCTGGTGTCAGCTCTGATTCAGGTGTGTGGAGTGGAAGAGAGAGAGGGGAGAGGACACGTTTGACCATTCTGACCTTGACACACAAACACACACACACCACATACTACCTGAGCTTTAAACCATGCCCTTCTCCTCCAGAGAAACACTTTCATTTTCCTCAGCAAGGTTACAATCAACATATTTAACTTAACGTCGGAATAATGTGTGTGATTAATTGGGCGGCAGGGAGCAGCTCGTGGAAATCTGTGCGTTCATACGTTCACTTCCATGTTCCAGACTGACAGCACTCTCACTCACTCCAACTTGCTATTCTCACTGATTAAAATAATCCTCAAAATGGCACATTTGACTTTATTTTCTGACATCGCAAACCCTCCCCTCCAACACTGCCATACACTCACTCAAATACAGATATCTGCACACCCACAAGATCGTTTTATAGCTCAGATGTTGCTGTAGCTTAGCATAGGAGTCTTTAAAACTTCTGTAGTTTTGTGGCTTTTAGTCAAAATGTATGTTAGGTCCTCTACTAATTATTCTAGAACACTCTATATGTACAGGGTTGTTCGAGAGTTTAGAGTCGGAAGAATGTTGATAACCAAACAGTTTTGGTGCCCATTGAATTGTATGGACCAAAAAAACTCACTGTCATGTTCCAAACAAATTAAATTATTCATTTTTGGCTGAACTATCAAGAAGAAACATTTGAATGATTTCTCTATTGTGATTTCTCATGAATCCACAGATTCCCATCCACACAGCATCCGAGACTATCAGTTAAGTTTCCTCGCATTCAAATGTTTCACGCATACGTATCACAGCACCTATCCGTGCATGTGCAGATGTTTGTTTCTATTAGCGCATATGTGAGTTTGAGAGCGTGCAAGTGTGCACACGTTAGCGTCAACGGCGCAGCAGTAGCGGCGTCAGTCAAGGAGCTGTGTGTTCCTTGCTTATTACCGCTCTCTCCCTGAGGAACGCATCACACATCGTCAGTGGCAGGCTGGGAGAGGAAGTCCCCAGCGGGAGAGAAATATCAGGGGAATCAGGATTCATTTAGCCCTTAAGAGCCTCTCCCCTGTCTACTGCACACTAACACACGGCTGCAGATAGCGACTGATAACCATCGCAGTAGAATGTACTACCATAGAGTGGCCCAGTGCACAAATTCCCGCTCTCTGAGGAGGGCCACTCGCCCCTGACACCATGTGGGCTGCGCGGAGTGGATTACTGCTCTGAGATGAAGGCTACAGACATAAGTGCTTGTGAAACTGCTTGTTCATTTTGAGCCACGTAATGGTGGCCTGTAAGTCAAAATGGCAGACATGCGCCTGCTGTGATGGACCGCAGCCTGTGTTCTGGGCAGGACGTTCAGTTCAGGGTAGAGATACACTCTGTTTCAAAACCTAGTGCGCTTTTTATTTAGCAAGGAGACATTACATTAATCAAAAGTGATACTATAGTTAATTATAGTGGTGCAAAAGTTTTATAGGGCAGTCGTGGCCTAATGGATAGAGAGTTGGACTTGCAGGTTTGAAAGTTGCTGGTTCGAGTCTCAGGTCCGAATTGCAGGTGGGGGGGAGTGAATGACCAGCACTCTCTTCCACCCTCAATACCACAACTAAGGTAGAAACCTTGAGCAAGGCACCAATTGCAGCATTGTCTCCCAGTTCATAATGAGAAATGCTTTTTTAGCAACAAATCAGCATATTAGAATGATTTCTGAAGGATTATGTGACACTGAAGACTGGAGTAATGGCTGCTGAAAATTCAGTGTTGCCATGACAGAAATAAATTTCTTTTTGAAATGTATTACAATAGAAAACAGCTATTTTAAATAGTAATAATATTTTACTATTTTTACTGTATTTCGATAGCCTGGGTGTCAGCCCGAACCCCGCCCACAACATTTTTTGGACGGGAAGTTCGGTCTGGACTCGATCCATTGAGGAGTAATTATGCTCGGCTCCCAGAAGGCCGAGCCAATCAAATTCCCAGGGCGGGCTTTAATCGATGATGGACAGGCTATCTGCGGTTACGTAAGATAGGGCGTCTTGGAAGGGGTAGGCTCAGGCTCACGATCTCTTTTCTCTGAAGCCTCAGATGAACACGCTTCTTCAGCCTTGTCTCTTTCGTCGTCTTTCCATTTTTTAAAGTTAGTCAAGTCGCGTTGCAACCGTTTAATAAAGTTGAGACCGGGCCGACAAATGCGATAAGATTTATTTTCATTATTGTCGAGATCTAATCCTAAACAGAGAACTTGTTCGTATATACATGCACCTTTTGTGTTTCTCTCAAAAATGTTATTCGTGCTTGTAAGTACTCCGCGAATTCTTAATTTTTTTTTAACAACAGCGGCAAAGATCGTTTACACTCATTACTTTCCTACTTCTTCCAGTTCCAGCGTGCGTGCGTGCAGTTGAACTCTGTTGACAACTATGCGTCGCTCAACATACGTCACTTACTGCGTTGCTCTGATTGGTTGTAGGTCTATCCAATTGAGTGCAGAGTTTTTTTTTTACTGGTTCGGTTAAGACACGCCCCATAATTCAAGTGCAATGGAGCAGTATCAGACTCACATTCTGCCTAGAATATGAGTATGACGAAGTCAGGCTAGTATTTCGATAAAATAATTTTATTTTTGAACAGTTTTAATTTTTTTTTTAATTTTACACATTTAATGTCAAAGTTTTAAATTATTTGAAGTTTTTATCTTATTGAAACTTTGCAGAATTAAATTGAACTATAAAGATATTTGTCATAATTCTCTTGCTTCATCAGACTTAATCTTGCTTCATCTTGGATTAGGTTTTCACTGAGCTTCTTGCAGTGCATTTTGGATTGCCTTCCCCATGACAGATAAATGCAATGCTGCCCTTGAATTTGGCACAAACACAACAGAAACAGTTTAGGATTAATATGAAATTAAAATCCACCCTGTTTACTTTCTTAATCCATTGTGATCATTCATCAAAATCGTCTTGGTCCACCTTAGCAACAACTTTTCTATTTTGCAACTTATTGTCATCAGACTGACTTGTTGAGTCTGTCTATTAACTGACAGCATGTATAAATTAGATTTAATGACACCAGAGATTTACAATTAACAATTTTGAGATGCTGCGCTGGGGAGCGCCCTCTCTGGACAGCAGGAATGAATAATTAAAGTTTAGCTGCATTTGTCATGGTTATTTTCTGAACAAAATTCAAACAAATGGATGACATAGCCAGTGATTTTAATCTCTGATGCTAGTGATAAGTGCATGTAGATTCACCTGATAAACCAGTATGGAGCTGTGAAATCTATAAGCGCAGTCTTCACAAGAATAAAGAACGGATTAATAGATGTGTCCTACTTTGATAGATAGTTTTTCCCACTTTGATAGATACCCAGATTATATAAGTTATCTTAAAAAGGTCAGGGTCATCAAAATGTTCAGTTTTGTTTGCTGAGGATACTTTCCATAAATAGCCTTCAAAATGTAATAAAAAAATGTCCCACCATTTTATTTTTTTAATTAGCGGTTTTCTAGCAATAAACATTAAATATAAATACAAAAGACAAAATGTAAAAAATAAATAATTTATATATTTACAATGAATAATTAAACCAAATGTTGGCTAACGGGGGGAAAAAAAGGTTTTAATGGAATGTGCTTGGTGTGTGCCGGTAATCTGGTTTGGCCTTGCCTGAGCAAACCACAGGTGAGCATCCATGTGTGTGTGTGTGTGTGTGCATGTAGAGAGAGAGGCCCAGCAGATCATGTCCCGCCACACCACAGGAGTGATAAGAGGGAATAAGCTGTCAGTGGCGCACTGGTCGGACCGTATTGTTCATATTTAGATGGGAGAACAATACAGCACTGTCAGGCTCCTATAGCTCATAATCTGCTGATGCTGACCAAGTGTCAGGTTGATCCATGAGCTGCACCCAGGATTGGCTGTGGCTCCCGCATCCCTAAGCAAAGCCCCTGCAGGAGTGTCAGGGGAAGTACAAATGGGGCTCGCATCTGCCGGACTATAGATAGATACATACATAAAAGAGAGGGCTGAGGAAGACAAAGAAGAGAGAGAGTGAGAGAGAATGCTGGGAGGAGACCAGAAAGGTTCAAGTGGTCCAGCTGTGGAAACAAAAGGAAGCGATTGTGAAAGAATCAAAAGGAGAGAATGGAAAAGAAAGAGTCTTGGGGAATCCTTCAGAACACGATTTCACAGTCGACATTATATTAAGGTCTGACTCAGGTCTGCGGAGCGGCTTGTTTTATGTCAGTGGTACATGTGCTAAAATGGGTCATGGCCGAATTGTATGAGTATGGGATGTCGGTGTGTGTGATAGATGTAATGAATAGTGTTGGCAAAGCTAATCTAAAACTAACTCAGCAAGCTACAAGCTATTGAAAGTACAATCAAGATACTCTATTAAGAATGTAGTTCGCAACATTATAAACAACTAGTAAAAGAGCGAACTTTTTTGAGCGGTTTAAGGAAGGAAAATATTTCACAATATATAACAATTAGATGATGAAATGTATCATTTAATAAGACAATTTCTAGAAATGTAAATTAAACGCAACAAAAACATGTCTTGCAATAAGGACTGGCCATCATGAAAAATGCTCTGGACAGAATCACGTTTTTAAGTCTTGCCAATTTAAACATTTTTTAAACCATTCAAGCACACAAAGATGTGAAAGAGAACTCTGTAATTCGATTCTTGTATGCTGTCTGAAAGACATTAGTGTGCACACAGAAAAGTTTGTAAAAACTGAATGTTTACTTTTGCATCTTATCATGCTTGAATTAAAAAATACACAAAAACTTTAGTATCCTCATTAACGCAGACGGTTAGGTCTTAAAGTCTCTATGAAATCAAAACAGAAGTTTTTTTGTTTTTAGAATAAATATGTTCATCTTAAGTTTACCTATAAGCAAGTATGCTCCAAAATAATGACAAAATTCACATTTAGAAGATATAAGCATTCTGAATGTACGGTCTCTAAACAATGCCCTGCGCTTCAGTTTCTCATCAAACTTTCTGTCCAATCAAATGCTCTGTAGAATCCAAAGCATCCCACTCCCTAGACTATAAATAGAGGCTGAAGCTGAAATCGGTCACTTGTTGGAGGAGAAACGGTTAGACAGACAGCACTAATGAATAGAAGAGATAACACTGATGCCATACACAGTTTTCAAACTACACATCCTCATCATCATTATAAATCACTAAAGTTTTGCTTTACTAACAGTTTTTTATTGAATCTAAAGGGGTAATCTATTAGACTGTCATATGCTGTAAAATGTGGCTTAGCCAAGCTCAACAGCTCTGGCCCAAGCTGTGATATAAACAAAATGCTATTACCTATTTAAAAAAGACGGTATATTCTGCCCTGTCTCCCTTTTTCAGTTGAAATTACATTAACACAATAACACTGCATGTTTCAAAGCACTTCAGTGGAACATAAAAAGTTGCATTGAGCTCTGTAAAATCTCAAAACCTTGAAAACATACTGATGAAGGACAACGTTAAACTAAATGTCACAAACAGGTGCAAAATGCCAAAGGCTTTGATGTCAAGCAGTGACTTCTGAGAAAGAAAATCGCTAATGCATTTCTGTATCTGGTTCATTTAAATGAATTGATTTAATAAACCAATTCACTGAAATGAATCATTATTTCTAATGCTACATAATACAGAGAGAGAGAACATTTTAGGAGAGTTGTCTATCCATCTGATTTCTATTAAGGCCTCTGTTGTCGTTAAATGAATCGGGCAAGAAAAATCCTGGTGCTCTTGACACATGGCCGTGAATCTGAACTGTCTCAAGCAGCTTTTTACAGCCTGGATACTTTCATTCATGACGTGCTGCAAATTTGAAGGAGGAACTATTGTTCAGAAAATGAGCCTTTCTGTTCAGTGAGAACAGAAATTAGCTGTGATGGTCACGACAGACTGTGATAAAGAGGTCTGGGGACAATGCTTCCTGTAGCCACTGGACCAGGTTCGCCAGAGAGAGAGAGTTTGACTGTGGCCAATACTGAATCACTTACAATAGAAAAGTGAATGGGGACCATTTTTGGTGGATTTAAAAGCAGAAACATGAAGGTTTTCTTTTTATTAAAGCGCTTACATTAATCATCATGTTATTTGAGTTGAAATGCTGCAAATGTTGTCAGTTGAGCTTAACTTGTACTGAACTCCTAAAATAGTTGATGTAAATGATTCACTACTGTTCAACAGTTTGGACTCATTAAGTGTTTTTTTTTTTTTTATGTCTGTCTGTCATATTTGTTAAATATATTTAAAATATAAATTAAAATACACAAATATTGCCGATAAAGATATTACATTTTACATGTAAATATATTTTTGTCAGGTTAAAGCTACTTTTTTTTTTTAGGAATTAATAGTTTTATTGAGCAAGAATGTTGTACATTTATCAAACGTGAAAGTAAAGCTATTTATACTGGTACAAAAGATTTCTGTTTTTAAAGAAATGATGTTCCATAAAATATTGAAAAACGTCACATTTTCAACAAAAATATTTAGCAGCACAACTGTATTCAACACTGATTATAAAAAGAAATGTTTCTTGAGCACCAAATCACAAATTAGCATATTAAAATTATTTCTGAGTGATTGTGACACCGAAGACTTGAGTAATGCCTGCTGAGTGAATTCAGCTGAAATAGTTATTTTAAATTATAATCATCACAATTACTATTATTAAAAATATTACTATTTTTGCTGTATTTTTTGAGTGTAGCCATGATAAGGCCTTTTTTTTATCATTAAAAAGTCTTACCAACCACTTAGCAAGTCCACTAATTTGTTATGTAAGGACTGTTGGTTAGTAGTCTGCTATGGACCCCACATCCGTTGGGGGCTCATGAGGACCCTTCTGAGACCCAAAATGACAAACGGCCATTGCAAGACCTCAAGTGCACCATTTGGGACGGGCTCGTACTCCAAAGAGCATCTGGTCTCTTCCCATGATCCTTTTCCCCCTAAACCCCACCACAGCCTACAACCCACACAGAGCAGAACTCAGTCTCCCTCCATCTGCAGAAATCATTAATCCTTCCCTCAGCACTGTAAGTCATAGAGACAGATTTCACTTTGAGCGATGCGAGTGATCAAAGCAGGCGCTTCACTCTGTGACAGGACCGCAGAAGGCACTGAGGACTCCTCTCTTTAAGAACACTGTACACCTAATAATCTGCAATGTCTGTGACAATACAATTAACATATTTATATTTTCTTTGTCTCTGACAAGAGATGTGTGACAATGTTCTCTCTCTCTCCCTGACTCTTTCTCTTTCTCAAACACATAAATACGTACACGCAATAGCGGAGGCTGGCAACGTCTGCAGGTTTGTTCGTAATGAATTCCTGGTTGTGTAGACACTGAGACGTTGCATTGTGTGTTTACAGGAAATGAGCTGTGGTAGAGGATGTTTGCTGCTTGGAAAGTATTATTATTGTGCATATGTGCAAGGGAAAGCAGGAAAACATTCTCAGCCTTTGCGGTGCTAGGTGCAGTATAAGGAGTTCTGCTAATGACTGTTCTTTTAAGAGCATCTTGGTGTAGCATTTCCTGTTAGAGATCCTGTATGGATGTGCTAGTACTGATTTGAAGTTGTAGCAACATTGTATCTCGGCTGTCTGTCATAATGTGTAATGATCTGGAAAAAATTCACATGAGCTGTAGACTTGGTAGAAATGGAATTACAAGTTTAAAAGAAATGGAGTAAAACATGGGGAAACTATCTATCTATATATCTCTCTGTCTGTCTGTCTGTCTGTCAGGTGTATTTTTCAATATATATAAATATAAATAATATATACAAATATTGCGGAAATGGATATTAAAATATATTTGCAACTAAGTTGAGCTACTTATGTCTCATTTTAACTTTTTTTTCATTTTATTTTATTTTATACAGTATATAACATTTTGCATTGAAGAAAAATTTACATTAAGCTTGAAAATATATTTTATATATATTCTTAAAGTACATTTTGTAATGTATTTTGACATTTCAAGGTTTAAATAAACAATATATTCAATATGAAAATCATATTTTCTGTAAGCCTTACTTTTACTAAATGAATTTGCTGAATGAAAAAACATACAGTAACATGATGTTGATTTAATAACTTAATTCATCAAATTCAAATTTTTATTATATGTAGTTTGTAATTTGTTTGCAATTCTGACTACACTGGTTGCACTGTATACTTTTGGTTCACTAAAAACAAGTGGTTCATAAGAGTCATTTATTTATGAACCAGCCTACACTAGTTGCACTCTATACTTCTGATTCACTAAAAAGAACTGGTTCATAAGAGTCATTGGTTTATGAACCAGTCTACACTAGTTGCACACTATACTCTTGATTCACTAAAAAGAACTGGTTCATAAGAGTCACTGGTTCATGAACCAGTCTACACTAGTTGCACACTATACTTTTGATTCACTAAAAAGAACCGGTTCATAAGAGTCATTAATTTATGAATCAGTATACATTGGTTGTGCCATATGCCTTTGATGCACTAAAAATAATTGCTTCATAAGAGTCTTTTGTTTGTGAATCAGTCCACACTGACTCTATACATTTTAATTCACTGAAGAGAATTGGTTCATTAAAGCCATTTCAGTCAGTCTACACTGGTCACAGAGTGTACTTTTGCATGCAGCCCATGAAAACAACTCTATAGAAAGCTGTTATTTTGCATTAAACGTCCTGTTTATCATATCACATTCAATTCGTACTTTGGTGTATGACTTGCATACAGTAAAAGATTTTCAGAATCAGTTTAGAAATCAGTGTTTTTTACCCAGCACTAACTGTCATTTAAATATGCTATAATGTTGAGCTAGCAGCACTGTTTCTGTGAGTAGTCTTTATGTACACTATATGTTAGCAGTCTTTATAGTGCTGGTAGAGTTAGTCTTGTTTACCAAAATGTCTCAGTGACGTGCTGTTGAGTTCTTTAAGGCTGTTCTAGTCAGGTTCTGTCAGAAATTGTCTCCCTGTATGCTAATTATTTCTGTCCTTGAGATGTATTTGAGCAACCCCCTCCTTCAAGCGCTTAGTGCGTAATCAAGTCTCTTATCAAGCCTTTCTTGTCGTACTCTGTTTAGCTCGCCACTATTCTGAGGAACAGGTGATTGAGAGGAAGTTTGAGTGGTGCTAGTTGTTCTTTAGGGACCTACAGAGGGGTCCCTCCGAGCTGGAAGGCCCTTGGCCCTCGCTTTTCCACTGTCTGGCCGTGAATGGCAGTGGAGTCTGAGGTAGCGGCTCTGCTAGCGATGAGGCCATAACAACCTAATTACAAGCAGATTCTTTTTGTGTGTAATTACACCGCTAGCTCAGTTTTCATTGTTGACTAAAGGGGTTGTTTTGGCGTGAAAGAGCGCTTTCTTCTTCTCCCCACCCCTCGTTAGCCTTCTTTCTCTGTTTCTTCCTCTCTCATTCCACACAATTTATTACGCCAGCCAACAGATTCGATGGAAACCTCCCAGTATAGGACAATCTGTCATCTCAACATTATCAGCAAGCCACACCGCCTTCCATATTGTGCTACAAGAGCTTCAGCAAATTGCTATTTTTATGAGACATGATAAAGGAAATGCTACCTTATGTTCACATTTTTTACAGTCTGATGTTGGTGGGCGAAAACGGTTGCAATTTGCCAGCGAAAACATCATGTGTGGCACGAGCGAGAGAGAGAGAGGGAGGGAGATTTAGGTTCAAAGATGTATTTTCTCCGCTATGCATCACAGTCATCCTGCATTCATCCAGCGTTTTAATTATGAAGTTTGGCAGACTAAACAGCTAAATGGAAAGCACAAAAACTGTAAGTTTGATCATATAGAAGGTGACTAAATCATATAGAGGTTGCAGTTAACTGTTTCGGGCTACAGCGCAAGGTCATGGGTGAGTGTGAAGCGCCAAGGCTGAAAAGCTCCCAATGAATGTGAAAGCCCAGATAGAAAGAGAGAAAACCAGGTCTTGTTCTGGGTGTAGTCTGCATCTCTCCCTCCTTCTCTCAATCTGTCTCTCCTCCCCAGCCTTGTGCCTGCTTGACAGCCTGGGCAGCACCAAACTGACAGGCCCTCAAACTGCAGCCCAGAAAGCAAGCATTAATTAAGTCATTGCCGGACTGTAATTTCCTTGAGAAGTAAAAAATTCTCACACAAGAAAAGGTTACGGAGACCTTTTTCTGTGTCAAAATTACCATGCGTCATGAATATTAATGCCCTTAATGAAGACAACCTTTGCTTCATCAAGAATGTACCAGAGCAGGTGCCATGCTGATAAACTCACTCGTCTGATACTCGCTCTCTTTCTCCCTCTCTCTCTCTCTTTGCATCTGCTGAAAATAGACAAGCCAAGATTTACTTGTTTAAATCAGCATCTCCCTTCGGGTTTGATTCGCCTCATTTTTTCCCCCACATTTTTCCTCTTTCATTCACTTTTGAGAAGCTTGTCCTCTTTGGCGTTCACCTCTTTGAATGTGCTGACTTTTAAAGGGGAAGTTGTTTGTTACAAACCAAGGGTTAGGGGTGTAGGATATTTGTGTTTTTAATGTCAAGCAAATAATTAATAAACCCTCATTGTCGACCACTGGAATGAACAGTGCTGTTCAGTTAAAGCTGAAGTGTCTTATTTCTGTGCCACTGTTGTCACCAAGTGCAAATATATATATATATATATATATATATATATATATATATATATATATATATATATATTAAAATGTTTTCGGACAGGTTTCCCCATCTTGCATTGTTCATAAACTCACACCATTGGTTGAGCTTTTTTGGGCTGGTCTAGATTAAAAAAAAATACATATTTTCCTGTGTGAATATATTTTTAATCTTAGCTAAATATATATAATAAATAGTGTGGCTTAATGAAATATATGTTTTCAAATTGGAAATAAATATATATTTATTTATATTTTATTCTTCAAATGGCAAGAAAATACATTTTGAAAAAATATTTTTTTGGTTTATGCTATATAACCGGTCTATTTTAACATATAACCAAAATGTTTTGCACATTTTTCTATATTTTAACATTTCTATTTAAATGGATGATTTGTGCCACAGCTTTTACACTTTTTGAGGAATCTATGAATGGTTTTGCATATTTACGGAGCTGGCCTACTGTAGGTGTATTTTACTATTGAACCACACAATGTGTCAAAAAAAGTAGCCAAAAGGCCATCTACTAGAGAAGGAGTAACAGTCCATTAATGGAGGTCCAAATAAACAGATAGAAGGCTTCAATTCTGTCATCTCCTCCTCCCTCCATCTTCTCTACACAATTATAACAAACGAATTCTGGCACAAACAAAGGTAGAGATCTGTTAACAAACTGCGACTTTAGTCCAACTGCGACTTCGGTGGGAGGCGGCTTTTCTTCTCCAGCTCACCGGCGATCCCCGGCCGTGCCTTTCATTTGACTCTCAGTGTGTGTCACATGTTAATTAGATAAACGTACACATGCGACTCGCCCATTATTCCACACGCCGACAACCAGAACAAAGTGGAGACTGGTGGGAGCACCGCTGATGAGAGAGATGAAAAAACACAACGCCATTGCAAGGGATGACAACAATTACCAATGGCTTTGAAGTTTTATTTATGAACTTCTCATAGTTCCCTCCTGTGGCTACATGTTAATGTATGATTCTGTGAATGCTTTTAGGACCTTTCCACCTTTTTTTGAATTCATACTGAATAGTTTGTGTTTTGTCTTTGCTTGTTCTGTTTTAATATTTGCCTGAATGTAAATTAGGTTTTTGAGGTGCTGTCAGTATGTGTGGGGTCATTTTTCTTTGCTTTGTCTTTCTGCTTAGAGACTATAGACCTTGGTCAACCCAGACATCATATTTAATATGAAGAATGAAGAAGCTATAGAAATGCAGTCCATTCAAAACGTTATACAATATGTTCATTTTCACACCTCATGATTTCTGATCTTTTTGAACTTTTTTTTTCTCTTCCATCACTTGATCTGTTATTTTGGTGCATCAATCTATTAAATTACTTAGTATATGAAACCATGATCTGCACTCACAAAAACAAACTCGTAGACACACTGAAGAACCTATGTGATTTTTCCCTATTGGTGATAAATGGATAATAAAATGTAAAAAGAAGGTGAATGCGGATCATGATTTCATAAACTTTTTTTTCCGAAATTTATATATTGACATGTTTTCAGTGTTTTGAGGAAGTCAAGATGTATACAAGACATTTATCTAAACAATATGTCTCCTCTGAGCATGTAAATGGCTTCATTCAACCAGTTTATTCAGGAATGAATCAAGTGATTATGTATGAATGAGTCATTGAATCACTTACTATAGCCACTGTAATTCTTTCAGTAACAAAACAAGTGACTCTATTATGAGGGAGTTATTTGAGTTGTTATCTGAACAGATTTATTAAAAAAACTGATTCATTCAGGAACAAAACGAGGGACTTTTTATGAGTGGGTCAATTAAATCATTCACTCAACTATTTCATAAAAAAAACTGATTCATTCAGGAACAATACAAGATAATTTTTATGAGTGAGTCATTTAAATCATTCACTCAACTATTTCATTCAAAAAATAAATAATAATAATAATTCAGGAACAAATCACTGGTATTAATGAGTAAATTATTGAATCATTCACTTTACCAGTTGATTCAAAAACACTGATTCATTCAGGACCAAAATACATGATTTTTTTATGAGCAAGTCATTTGAATCATTCACTCTTAGAAAAAAAGGTACAAAAGCTGTCACTGGCGCTACACCTTTCCAAAATAAAAACTACTTTAAATCTAACAAAATAGTATCTTCAAAAACAACACTAAAATGTACTTTTAAGGTACCAATATGGACTCTATAGGTACAAAAATGAGCCTTTTGAAAAGGTACCGCCCCAGTGACAACTTTTGTACCTTTTTTTCTGAGAGTGTTTAATCTCTCTATTTATATTTCTATATATATCATTCCTATCTAATGTTTTGGCTTTATCCCTAGTTGCTTGTTGAATCAGATTAGAGAAAAGGCAAGTAACCACTATATAATTTGTATTGGCAGTATATTGTCGTAATTGAAATCATAAGCAGCACGTTCAGCAGATTTCTCCTGAAAGAGACGTGACCCACGAGAGGAGAGATGAGCTTTGATTGAGCTCCGTCCCTCAGACCGGTGTAGAAGGCCTCAGTTCTGTTTACTGTTCTGGCCTGCTGAGCACAAGAGTGAGGCCCCTCACCTCAGCTTCAAGCTCTGAGGGGAAAAAAAGTGACATTTGAGGGGCACTTTACAAAAATCGCTCTGCGAAAGATCTTCTGTATCACCTAAAGAGCCTTTGTCAGTCATTGGAAAGCTGTCACCTGGCAGGGAGATACAGCCAGGCGACCGGATGACAGGTTGGAATTAATGAGAAGAGTATGACAGCAGCCGAAGCAGAGATGGGGGTAAAAGAGAGAGAGACATAGAAAGGGGTAGAATGGAAAAGAATGGCATGGAGGTCTTTGTTTCTTATAAAGAAATGTACTGAAGGGGTTGTGGACCTGCAGAAAAGAAGAGAGTGTTTGTGGTGGATATTGTTAATGGGTGACGATGTTTCTGGTACAATATCAGTGTGTTGTATTCCTCCTTTTGGGAACTCAAAGTCAAATTTGCCAAGTTTTTACATTTTCATATTGTTATGATTTTGAAGTCTCCATTTAAAGTGACAGTTCATCTAGAAATGGAAACTTTGTCATTATTTATTCTCCCTCATTTCCAAATACATATGACTGGGTTTCCTAGCACAAAATGAATTTTTAAAGAATATCCTGGACACTTTTTCCTTAAAGTGAATGAGGACAATGACAAGATCATAAAAGTGATCTGCTTCGTGCCATACTTCAAATCTTCTGAAGGCATATTATAACTTCTTTTCAACTTCAATTTCAACTAATCTCTCCAGAAAATATAACTCAATTTCATATTATTAAAAAAAAACAAAAAACATAGTACATATAATTAGTGTTGGGAAGGTTACTTTGGAAATATAATAGAAATGTTCAGTTAGTAATGTAAATGATTAAATTTGATTACCTTTTGATTACTTTTCTAAATTTATAGCAAATGATTTTAACTGTTAATCATTTTCAAACATTTTAACCTTACCATAGTACTCAACACTGTTTACTGTCAGACTTTTCACAATCCTTCATCACTTGAATTAAGGTTATAATAATTTGATATTAAATCACAGCCACCACAAAATCAGACTTTAAATCTTCTTTTTACTTTGAGATAGTCCTGAGGTTAAATACAGATTTAAAATCATAACAAGAAATGTAGCTATTAAACTGTTTTGAGTGGTAGTATATGAAACTGTTTTTTTAAAAATCAAATCTTTGCATAGCTATGACAGGAAATACCGGCATCTGCAGTAACAATGCCAAAATAACAGTTCATCTTTAAAAATAAAGCATATACATAAACCCAAATAGAAATTAAAACAGTTATTAAATAAGCATGTGTCCTATTCTGTGTCCTAAGCTCCTGAAAGTTAGTAAAAATTTAGTGTCTCATATTTCAGAGCAGTCAATGTAATTGGGATAGATATCTATTAAATCTGTATCTGTGTGTTTGTGTGTCTAAAAAATAAATATATACAATATTAAGATGTAACACTCTCTGTAATCGTTAACATTTTCATAAGTAATTTAATTACACTTTTTTTTTTCTCAGTAACTGTAATGGATCACAGTTACATTTGTTTTGTAATAAAAATTATGTAACAGCATTACAAGTAACTACAGTAGTTACTCCCCAACACTGTATATAATATTAGTGCTGTCAAACCATTAATCGCATCCAAAATATTTTTTTTTGTGTGTGTGTGTGTGTGTACTATGTATATTTGCTATGTATATATAAATACACATACATACAGTATATATTTTGTATATATATTTTTATATTTTATAAATATATTTAATATAAAAACATAACATATTTTTCTTAAATATATACATGCATGGGTTTGTATTTATATATACATAATAAATACACACAGTGTACACACATATATTATGTAAACAAAAACTTCTGTGATGTGATTGATCGTGATTAATCATTTGACAGCACTATATAACATATATACTTTTTTGAAAGAATTATTCACTTCACATTAATAATTTAAGGAACCCTTTTCCACTATAATAATCCTTTGCACTAGAAAGGCTCCATAAATGTTAACTTTTTGGAATGTAGTTCCCCATGGCACATTCATTAGTTTATGAAAGAAGTGGCAATAAAACCATTCGTGAGTGATTCAGTCATGTCTTTTTGAAGATTCAGTGATTCATTATGTAATTCTTCACAAATTACTGTAATCTGGTTCTTGAGTTTGACTCAGTGATTCAATGATCTAGCCACAGCGGTTAACAGCTCACTGGAGTGGAAGACTATCAGTGACTAAACCACTTTTATTTCAGTGTGTTTGCTGCACAAAAGTGTTGATTGGCTTCAGGGGATCTGGAATATAGTATATAAATACAATAGACTTTTACGTATGTCACTTTAAAGCTCTACTCCCCATTTATTGTAACTGCAAAGAGCAAACAGTAAGTTGATTAAAATTCCTTCTGTTGTGTTTTACAGAGGAAAAAAGTCAAATGGGTTAACTTGAGGGTGAGTAAATGGTGACAGAATTTTTTTTTTTTTTTTATAAAAATCCTTAATAAAATAATTTTTTTTCTGAGGTCTAAGGTGGTAATAATCTGAATTCTGCATTAGCTGCACTGTCGTGCCATTCACACCATGCAACATGTCAGTCTAAACAGCGGCCTAAGCTCTTTTCAAAGCCTGACACTCTTTAAATCTAATCAATCTCAAATCGTGTTTCAGCATCCACATAAATGCCTCAAACAGGTTCTCTGTTTAAAAAGCAATCAGTGCATCAAGCAGGAACTGTGCGGCCCGCGTTTTTGCGTGTGTGAGTGTGCATTCGCAAGTGTGTTTGTGTTGTTGTAACAATTTGTGTAATGCGGATGGGAACACACCTCTCCAAAACAGTAAATGAGTTCTGTCAATGTTTGCGCATCTCAATTAATCAGGGGGAACAATGGCCAGTGGGGCTGGGGGCTGTCAGGGACGGTTTGTTGGCGACACGTCAAAAAGAGACACTGCAGGCTGGAAGACGTCTCCGCTGTCCTCGGCTCTCAGATTCCTGAAGTCTTTGTTTGAACACATGTCTAAAATGAAGTGGTGGCTTCTTAAAGTCAACATGAAATTAAAATTTGAGTCTAATTACGTTTTTTTAATACACATTTTTCATTGTGTTGTTCTTGTCACTGTGCACGACATTGAAATTAATAAATAAATAAAATTCTTGCTCCATCTCTGAAACTACTTTTCTATTCAGATGACATAACCTGTAAAGGACCAGGAGTGCCACTTAAGGGTATAAATAATCAATTTTATAATTCAGTTTTAACCTAAAAAATGTGAATAAATTAATCAACTTTTTAAGTTGAGAAATTAACAGACATATATGAAATGGTTTGTTTAATTTGTTTACAAATTAGGTTATTTTCTTTCATTTTTTTGTAGTATTATTTTTTTAATTTTATTTTATATATAACAAATAAAATGAATTATTGAACAATTTTAAATGTAAATTTTAAATATTGCTTTTTAAAGAGTTTTTATTTGTCGTTTTGCCAAATGGTTTTATGAAAAAAATAATAAATAAATAATAAATAAATAATTATATTATAAATAATAATAATAATGATAATTATAACGGTAGTAGTAGTAAAAATACGAATAATAAAATAATAATTACTATTATTTTTTATTACTAGTAATTATTATTATTATTATTATTATATACAATTATTAATATAAATTTTTTATATATATTATTTATAAGATTTTTTATTATTATTATTTATAATGCATTATAAATAAAATTTAGTATTATTATTTTTTGTTTTTATTATTATTTATTTATTTATTTTTAAAATGGTCAAAATGGTAAAAAATGGCATTGGTCAGTTCACCAGTGGAAGTAACCAATGAACTTTCCATTTCATTTTAAGACACACCCCTTGCCAACATCATTAGACAGAACATGTCATCATTAAAGCATGAACTTTATGTTTGTGTTCGACTTTAGAGCACCTTTGCTTTATGCAGGCCTGTTAATGTTGTTGTTTTTTTAAATTAGATATGCATTTTTGACACGGGTCAAACTTTGATTATTTTGGGTGTATATCATAAGTGCTATAACTGATGATAAAATTGCAACTCTCGCTTACTTCTAGGTAATAAAAGCACAGAACAAACATGCATTCCCTGATCTGCCGGTCACAGCAACAGAAAGTGTCGCTTTTAGAACCCAACCACTCGACGACAAAGGAAATTGTCAGGTGTGTAACAAGCTATCAAGACTAAACACTTTTTGTTTTCATCACATCTTGAGATTTGTCAAATTGGATCTCGTTACATTAATTAAAATACCTAGGGGATGGAGACTTAACCATGTCAGCGAGACAGAGAGAAGGAGAAAAAAAGAGGGAGAAGAGGAGATAAAGATAAATGGCGCATCAGAAACCAATTATCACAGGAAGCAGATTAAAATGGTTTCACATTTTCACACACAAAAGAGAATGCGAGTCAATTTTTACTGATTACACCTTCCGTCTCTCTCCTCATTCGTTAACATGTTTGTTAAATCCCCTCTGTGTTCATTAACTTCTTCATTTAGCTATACTGCCGACATTTGTTCTCTCAGCACTGTTTGTCCAACAAGATCTGCCTCCTACCAGTTTAAAGGCGGAGAGACGGTGTTAGCAGTTATTCGCTTCGGCTCGGGGCCTCAGCAGAGATCACACATTGGGGTGACACCAGTGAAACTGATAAAGCTATCTGTCAGTGGAACCTGAGGACCCAGATTTAGCAAGTACTTACGACATGTTAAAATATTTTCATGAATAACAATTATATGCCAAAATATCACTTCTGTTGCATGTTTTCTCCTCTCTCTCTGTCTTCAGTCTACTTTATCTTCTTCTTCTGCTGTCACTACAGTACTATAATATACGCACTTTAGGGCCTTTCGCACAGCTTTAGTTCCAGAACTAAATGTACAGTACTAAAGTACTGGGACTATTTTGCGCGAACTGTTTCCCAGTACAATTTAAAGGGTTGCATTCGCACCGAGAGTGTGTACTAGGACGTGAGCATAGAGAGGGAAAAATGATTAGGAAAAGGGAATTGTGAGCAGAATTTGAACCTGCATCCTCCACTTGAGCACCACAGCTCAATAGTAGTGCACAACTCAGATGTGTTCCTTCATTCGAAAATGTGGATAATTTTCAATCAGTGGCTCATAATTGTAAAATAAACCATACAGAGTGACAGACCATAAATCTGCTTATTACATGGCAAAAAAATAATGAAATAACTAAAACATGAATAAATAAATAATGTAAATGAACATGGAATATTGCATACATATATGTACATATACATATATATTACATGAGAAGAGAGCATGGAGTGATATGAGAGACATGTAAACTGGTTGCCAGATACAACAGTCAGTTACAGTTTTGTGGTTATTATGCAAAAATACTTGAGCTTAGAATGGTTTGATGGACCAATCAGAATCAAGTATTCCCGAAGAGCTTTATAAAAAAACAAAAAAAAAACAAAACTAAAATTAATTGCTAACATTCTTTCTCATTATTTTATGACTATTATCACAATTAGCACTGTAACTATTATGATTATCATCACCAAATATTATGATAATCATCACCAAATAACAAGACAGACCTGGTTTCATTAAATTCAGTAACAGAACTTTATGTAAACTGAAGGGAACCTGCACCTGCAGTTAATGTAGTCTCTTCTGAGTCCCACTGAAGCTCAGATAAGAGAAACATTCTAGATTAATGGGGACTCTTTCTGGGGTGCTTACCTGAGTGGCCTGCCTTTGAAGTCTTCAGCTGGTGCAAATGTGGGGCTCTCTTTTAGCATGTGACAGACTGACTCTATTTTCCGCTGCGATGAACTGTTATGGTGAGAGACGTTGCATTTTGATGTATAATCCAGGGCTCAAACTGTGACAAATGGTACGAAAAATGGGTGACAATAATATAAAGTCTAGTTAGTTGAGGTAACTTTGTGTGTGTTCATATAAATGGTTTTGTCAGATATCATAACAGTGTTTCTTGCAGACTGAACAATGTATTCAGTGTGGGCCGCGATGTCCAATTAATGGGCAAATGTCTCTTATGAAGCGGTTCATTTAAATGAGTCAGTAAAAAAGATTTACAAAACCCACTCGTGAGTTAGTGGTTCACTAGTCTCGTGAAGGTCTGAAATTCATGGTAGCTCTCATTGGCCAAGGTCCGCCCATGAGGCCGTTTGACCGACATGTCAAACAACCAATCGCAGTTTGTTTCGTTCATCGTCACGTTTCGAGGTGTGGAAATGTCGCCACAATAACAGACTAAAACTACTTTCCACTTTTGTGTGCCATATGCATCAGACGTTCAGCCAACGGTCCGTAGGCGTGACGTCTGAGGCTGAGTCTAGTGGTTCACTTAGTCTATGAATTGTTCACAGCTGTTACTTGCACATGGAACACTGCATGTTAAAAAATAAATATGACCTCAGGTTGTGTCAATCACGTTTACACACTGCCTCCGAAACTTTCGTACGTCCCAATAAAAAAAAAATCAGATCAGGTTCGATTTTTTGTGTTTTTCGCATCCGTAGCAAGCATTTTGAGAGGTGTTTTGACAATTCAGAGCATATTCTAAAAACACATTTAAATGTTTATACACATTTATACATAATACATCTAGAAAAATATATTTTTTTAAAGAAATTTATACTTTTATTCTTAAAAGTGACAGCAAATATATATTTCTTATTTCTTTTTTAAATATATATTTTTATTTCAAATAAATGTTTTTATTTAATCAATCAGTCAAGTAATCAATTAATATATTATTCAACAAATCATGTATCATGTACGAATCGTATATCAAGAAAATCATATAACCGTTTTCAAAAAATAATAAGCAGCACAACTGTTCTCAACATTGATAGTAATAAGAAATATCAAGCACCAAATCAGCATATTAGAAGGATTTCTGAAGGATTGTTTGTCACTGAAGACTGGAGTAATGATGCTGAAAATTCAGTTTTGCCATCACAGGATTTAATTACATTTGAAAATATATTAAGATAAACAAGTTATTTTCTATTATAATAATATTTCACAGTATTAATGTTTTTGTATTTTCGATCAAATAAATGCTGCCTTTGTGAGCATTAGAGACTAAGCATAAGATTTTTGTCAACTAACAAAGTCACTCGGCTCCTAAATGTTTCATTTGAGAAGTCAATAGCACTACTGTCATTTTAAAAGGGGTTTAAAAAGAGAAAATGCACATCTCTCCATTCAACACAGCAGTATAAAAAGCCAGGAATATTAAAAGCAGAGATACCCACCAACTGTTAGAAGTGGGATCAAAGAGATGGAGAAAAAGTGTATGAAAAAATATGGGGAGAACGGGGAGGTATGAAGGGGAGGGGAAGCCTCATCCTCTTGTCCCCATGGCCAGTCTGTGGCCTGTGGATGACCTCTTATTACACCTTTTCTTGCATCCACTTACTATCTCTCTCTACATGTTGCCATGGAGAACAGTATCTAACTCTTACCACACTTACCTCTCTCTCTCTGTCTCTCTCTCATATTCACTCTCTTTTTTGCATTATAGAGGGGGGCCATAAAAGCAACCTCGCCCTGGGCTCCCCATCTCCTATTGGTAAAAAAAAAAAAAATCAACCTGATCTCACACTGCCGTGTGGTGCGCAGCTTTTGATCGCCCCGCTGTGTCTCTCTCGTTTATGCTCCGTGTGGACAAATGATTAGATACAGATGCTCAGCTGAACTACATGGGGGAGCATGAATGGTAAATGTGTTTGTTTAAGGCCGTGTTTAGCATGTTGTGTGCGGGGAGACTAGATGATAGAAAGAGGGAGGATCTGAAACATCTCTACAAGACTAGATGAAGCCAACGCATTTGGTTATTTGTCATTTAGCAGATGCTTGTTGTCCAAAGTGATTTACAGTACATGTAGTATAGGAACACTCCTCCTGTAGCCCTTTACCACCAAAAGAGTGTAGGGCCTTTAGAAATCCATTTTATTTCTTCTTAAATTTTGGTTTATCCCCCCCCCCCCAAATTCAGTTTCTGGATTCCATTTTAACAGTTAAATTCAATTTAAGTTACATTATTATTAAGACTTTAACAAAAATTACATTTGTGCTGGTTCTTGTACCAACCTTTGTTTATGAGATTTTTAACAAGATTACAAGCATGTTTTAACATCTAAAGTTATTTGATTCAGTGTATTTATGGCATTACAGGCAGCTTTTGTTGGGATGATCAGATGTTGTAATGAATAAAATTCATAGCAATCAGTTAACACATAATATTTGCAAATTAAATATTTTTTTTTTGGCATACAGGGAAAACAGAATGGCTTGTGGGTTGGTTTTGATTAGTGTTTAGCAGTGATTGTTTGAAAATGTGTGTTGGAGAGTAACTAAATTCAATTAAAAGTTGCGACTTTACTAACATTTTTTTTCAGTAGTGTGACAGTAGTTTGGCTGTTTCCACTGAAGCTCTTCTATAAACAAGCTACATTTTCCAATAAGAAATGGTGTCGCATGACAAAATGCAACATGGCTGTTTTTATCACATTGTATTGCAGGTGCAATTTTAAAGTCACGTCAACTGAGGCAACAATCAAATACTCTCAAGCAACTTCCGTAAAAGTCTTCTCTCTCACACATAAGATACTGGCAAATATTTTTAGTGAAGCAGTTCATTCTCATATAAAAATGATTCACTGATTCACTTGAGTCTCTGCATGGAATTTTAAAGGAAAAGTTCACATAATAATGGAAATTTTGTCATCATTTACTCACCATCATAGCGTTTCAAACCTGTTTGAGTTTCTTTCTTATGTTGAACATAAAATAAGATATTTGATTAAGAATGCTGGTTATTAAAAAGTTGATGGCTCTCATTGACTTCCATAGTATTTCTTTCTCTACTATATGTAGGGAAAGAACTCATGTTCAGTTCTTCAAAATATCTTCTTCTGTGTTCAACATAAAAAGAAACTTATACAGGTTTGGAATGACATGAGGGCGAATAAATGATGACAGACTTTCCATTATTATGTGAACTATTTCTTTAAGTCTGTATGCATTTCTTTGTTCTATGGAACACAAAAGAGGATCATTTGAAAAACCTTCAAAATCAAACAACATTGAAGTCTTTTCTCAAAATATCCTTTTTTATGTTTCATTAAAGTCATACAGTTTTTGAATGACATGGGGTGAGTAAATGATGACAAGATTTTTATGAGTGAATTATCCCTCATTGTTTTTGTGCCAGGTATTTACTGCTTTGATTGCAGAAAAGGTTACACTACCATTCAAACGCTTGGAGTCTGTCAGATTTTTATGCTCATAAGGGTTGCATGCATTTGATGCAAATACAATAATATATACATTGTGAAATTATTACAAATAAAATGTAGAAATATTCCATTTATTCCTGTGATTGCAAAGCTGAGTTTTAGCAAACATTACTGTTGGCGTCAGTGTCACATGATCTCAGAAATCAGTATAATATGCTCAAGAAACATTTGTCATTGTGTACTACTTATTCAAAAATAGTTTGACTGTAGCAAAGAAAGGTCTGATAAAAGGTGCTAAAAGAGTGGAGGTAAAAAGCTAAAATATATGGTCAGTAGTTCACTCTAAAGCAGAAATTAATTACGTAACCTATTGCAGAGTGCTTCAAAAGTTCACTGTGCATGAAAAAATTACTGTGAGCCACCTCCACCTTTATGGGATCGTAAAATTATACTGTTGTACTTAAATTTTTTAATAAAGTAACAGAGCATTTATTAAGACTGGCATATGTTGATAATCTAAGGAACAGGCACCGAGTCTTAAAAAGCAGTCTGAGGCTGGTCCAGTGTCGCTTCTCAAAGGTCAATAATATTTTTATAATACACCTTTAATGGTTTCTCTCTTCTTCAGGGACTTCCTGAAGATGCAGAGTAGGGCACAGAAATGAAAAGCAGAATTGTTAAATGATCATCCAAATGAAGAAAGTGTAAAATATGACCCAGATATAATGGCTCAGAGTAATGTGTGATATACAACATGGTGTGTGTGTGTGGGTGTGGGTAGGAATGAAATTAAGATGACCAACAAAGGAATGGAAGGTCTGTATTGTGGCTTGATCAGAAGAGTTTTGGTGTAGATCAGAGCTCGACCCGTCTCCTGTGGGATTTCAGCGTCCTGGTGTCATCTGAGGAATGAGTACACACTACACTTGTTGTTGGGTGACTCAATAAGATGCAAGATTGGGAAATCCTGTGTTTGCCGTATGAGATCACAGCATCAGAGGTTGTTTACATGTTGTTTATTCCATGTCTATATTGTACAGTGTTCAAACTGATGAGCATTTGCTCTTTGGCAAGGCGAAATATAGGTTTCGCAACTGTAAATTGGTGTAGTTGGTAACTTAAAAGGACAGTTCATCCGAAATTGATCACTTGCTCACATACATCATTCTGAACAGCTAGCTTTCTTCCATGGAAAACCAAATTCAGTATTCATACAACAAAAGCATATAGTGATCAGAAGCTGTCAGTGTCCATAAAAGTGGTCCATATGACTCAAATATTCAAAAGACAGATTGTTGTAATTCTCTAAAAATGTTTCCATCTGCTTTAGCGCTCAAATCTCATTTGCACTCACACACTATTCAGACTTGATGTGTGGAGACACGTCGCACCAGGTTTAATGACACTGATGCAACATGTCTAAATAATGTTTAAAAGTTTGCACTCAGTAGGAATGTTTTTAAAGTGATAAATACCTATATTTAACAAGGATCTGTTAAATGATTTAAAAGTGACAGTAAAGACCTTAACATTGTTACAGAAAATCTATTCGAACTAAATGTTTTTATATTATATTTTAACATTGCTAATTATAAGAATATTTTCTTGAGCATTAAATCATCATATTAAAATGATTTCTGAAGGACTACGTGACACTGAAGACTGGAGTAATGATGCTGAAAGTCAGCTTTGCCACCCCAGGAATAAATTATGTTTTAAATGTATTGAAATAGAAAACAGTTGTTTGAAATTGTAGTAATATTAAAATTTTTAATGTATTGTTGATCAAATAAATGCAGCCTTGTTCAGCATATGAGACTTCTTTTAAAAACATTGAAATATCTTACAGAACTCAAAGCTTTTGAGTGTTCTTTTTACTTACAGTGGTGGCCAAAATTATTAGAACAGTAGTATTTTCGCCAGCTAAAAATGGTTTTAAGTCAGTTATTTCTATCTTTTGCTGTAGTGTGTCAATAAAAAAAAATACAAATAAATAAAAACAATGCACAAGTGCACCTAGGGAAAAAGCTGCTTTAAAAGCAAAGGATGGTCACACCAGATGTTGATTTCATTTAGTTAATAGAAGTTAGCTGATAAAGAAAATCTATTTCTGACATTATTTTTTGACAGCATCCTCATTCTGCAGCATTTTTACACAAGTGCCTAAAAGTTTTAACAGTACTGTAGCTTTGCAAGTAGGTTTCTTGAAGCATCTTGGAGATGTTGCCACAGTTCTACAGGTTAAAGAAACTGTTAAAATATTCAATGAAATTATGTAAACCTCAGTGAACGTGAAGACAATGTAATCAAAGGCTTCTAAAATATTTAATAATGGCTTGGCCGTGGTTGGATTGTTATTTGTGCATGCGCCGGGGCATGTTTAGATGCAGCGCAGCCCCTACAGTCGAATGAAGCCCTGCGCCCGCAGACATGCCTGACTCTCCCATCAGGCCTTGCTGCCTGCGTCTGACAACACTCCAGCCTGTTAAGGTCAAGACCAACAGAGTGTCAGCGAGGATGATGATGATGTATTTTTTGACTCCCTCGTTTTTTCCTCCTGTCTACTCGACTTTATACTTTCTCCTTGTGCCAGTGTCAGCGGTCCATCTGCCCGCTGCCGACTCAAACCCCGGCACGGGCGCACTGATCCGTCTGAACCCTGTACCCAGCAACCCCCCACCCCTCCTCCACCGCCTGCCTGCCATCATCACCCCCCCCCCAACCCACCACCACCACCTTCAAAGCTGTGATTGTGTGAACAAGAAAACACACAAATACACACATATGCCACCAAACTCCTGTCAGGTAAACCACAACAATTACAATCTCACAGTCATAATGAAACGGTGACAAAATTATACCCTCCGAACCCCCTGAGAGTCACAAGATTTTAATATCTGACATTTCTGCACATTGACACATGTGCGGCAGCATCTGCTGCCTGGCTGTGAAATCCGCTCTTCTACGGTGTCTGTCTGTGAGTGGGTGGGTTTGTGTGTGCGCTTGTTTCTGTAAATATATATGTGTGCGTTTCTGTGTGTGTTTCGGAATTCATGTGGTCCCATATTTGTGTATATACAACCTAGTGATCTGCTTAAGATACTAAATTTTGGCAAAATTTTATTCAGCCCTCATCAAGAAGACATTCCAGAATGCATTGCAATGAGCTTAGTTAAAAAATATTCAAGGCAAGAAATTTATATCAGTGTTACTTTAGTAATACTTCTATGCCATTAGTATTATTTATATTTTGAAATAGCTTTCAGTGTTATATTTTCAGGTTTCATGTTTTCACATTAATTTCAGTTTGTTCTTAAAACTTTTTGTGCTTATGTCATTGTTAGATTTTTGTATATTTCAATTAATTTTAATGTTTTATTTTTATTTAACTTTTTACTATGGTTTTACTTTTCACAAGTTTTTACTTTTAGTATTTTATATCTTATCACTTAAATTAGTTTCCAAGCAAAAAGATTTTCCATCTAATATTTATATTTTATTTCATTTAGGCTCTGTTTTAATTTGTGAAAATACTTTTTTTAACAGTATTAGCAACATGCTAATTGACATTTATATACTAAGTGACTTGCAGAACACTTCTACTTAGATTATTTAAGATGTACTATTATTTAATGGATTATTTTACTGAGTATTCATTTAAAATATATATAGTTTTTAGTGCTGTCAAATGATTAATTGCGATTAATCACATCCAAAATAAAAGTTTTTGTTTACATAATATATGTGTGTGTACTGTGTATATTTTTATGTATATATAAATACTCACTCATACAGTATATATTTAGAAAATATTTATTTGTACTGTATCTACCTGTATATATTTATATTTATATAATTTATATTATATATAAATATATTTAATATACAAATATAACATATTTTTCTTAAATATATACATCCAGGTGTGTGTATTTATATATAGGCTACATAATAAATATGCACACATATATTATGTAAACAAAATTTATTTTGGATTCGATTAATAGTGATTAATTGTTTGACAGCATTAATAGTTATACAAAAAAGGAATTATTTTACCCAGTGTTCATGTGCACGTTAGCTTAGCGACATGCTAATTTAATTGACATTTAATTACTAATTGATTTGTATGTAAGGTATGCACTACACTCATTCCTTTGGAGTCGATGCTATGACCTTGGTGTTGCAAGTCCCACGCTCAACTATTTGTGCTAAAGCTAATGCTAATGGAAAACTTTGCTAAAAACTCTTAGGGGGCATGCTATTCGCATAGCACTTCCTATATGGAGTGTTCCCAATTAGTAAGTTAGGATGCTGTCTTAGAAGTCAGCTACCTACGTAGGCAGTATGCAGCATGACAGCTCACTAGCTCTGGAAACATGTGCGCCTTATGTGTTTGTCTATTTGTGGCTATGTATGTGTGAGCACTACATATAACATATCAGTGTGTCTACACATAATTAGACCTCACCAACCGAACCAGCAGTCAGACTGCCAGTCGCTGGGATTGAATGAGCGAGACACTGGGTTGAGCAGTAGAGTTCCATAAACACCTCTGGGTTTGAGTCTAAGTGTTTGAGACTGCTGCCTTAGGGTGACATGAGCGTGTGTGATTCTGAGTGGGAGCCCGGAGCTAAAGGCTGAGGGCGGCATGAAAGATACGCTGGCGTCTCCCTTCCGCCACAGGCTGCACACTTTCCCAGTTCTCCCCACAGAGCAGCCTCACTCTTCCCCTGCAAAGCTGTCAGTGCCACTTCAGCGATGCCGCTTGTCTTTGTTCCAGTCAGACGAGGATGATACAGATGAGAAGATAGATAAGATAGACTGCAGGCTGGAGAGGAAGTGTCGGCCGCTGTTTGGGAGTCTGTGGCTTGAAACGCCTCGCGCGTGCTTTCTGGTGGCACGGAGGAAGTGTTAAATTGAGTCTGTGCTCTGTGTAGTGTGAACTACTCAACGATTCTTAACGTCTTAACTCGACGCGCCCTTGCCAACTCGACACATCAAAGTTGTCCTCACCTTTTGCATTATATAACTATTTCATGGTGCTGTATGAAAAAGAGCCCTGTATATACACACAATCAGATGTGATGTAGTGGAGAGATAGTTAGGTACAATAATAACAACAATAATAATAGATATAATAATAGACCAAAGAGAAGGCTGCATAAATTGGATGTGACACATTACATACTGGTAACAGAATAACAAGCAAAACCATGCAGAAAAAAAGTACTGCATGTATAAAGGAAAAGGGCTCTTTTTATATTTTATAGCATTTAATAATAAAAAAAAAACGATGTTTATACATATATAAACATATATATATATATATATATATATATATATATATATATATATATATATATATACACACACACACACACACACACACACACACACACACACACACACACAAACACATACATATATGTTTTCACATATATGTTTATATTTTTTTATTTATTTATTTGTATAAATTCATTTTCAGTTATTATATCTATATATATATATATAAATGTATCCCTAATCACACAAATGAAAAATCAATAAATTGTTAGAAGTATTTTCCTTTGATCATGTTTTATCACACCAAGTGTACAGAGTGAACCAGGCCTACTGTTTCTCTCTTGGAAAAGGACAAAAACAGCTTTTTATTTAGTCTCACCTGAGCTTAATGGGTTAAACAAGGTGTTTACTTTAATTCCAAGAACCAGTTTCAATGGCGAACATGCTCTAAACATGTACAGTTTCTGTATTTTAGTGAACAGAAAATCTTTTGTCTTGTGAGGAGGCATTAATTTATCTTAGCAGTGGGCCTTGACTGCGGTAATTGTTGTGTGAGGGCAGGCGGTGTGCCGAGTCAATCGCTCTCTCTCTCTTTCTCTTTGAGGCACGTAGATTCACTCTTTCCGACACGCGTGTGCATGCAAGAATGAGTCAAAATGACTTATCCAGCGGGGGATGTATTAACACTTCATATCCATAAACTCAAACCTGCAGCATGTCATGTCGAGCACATCAGTCAGAATAGAGCACCAACACAATATAAATATTCCAATTTCAGGACAAAAATGGCTTTGAAAGATCTAAAGAGAGTATTAATAGTGGAGACCTTTCATATTAAAGTACCCTACAGCCTCTGTTCGTGTGTGTGTGTGTGTGTGTGTGTGTGTGTGTGTGTGTTTGCAATCTCTTCCTAGAGAGCATCAAAAACCTTTGAATTGTAGTTCTGAATAGAAAGTATGTACGTTTGCTGCTTTTTCTTTTAATGTAGTACATATGGCAATTTTTAGGTTTCAGTATATAGCCAAGTACAGCCTACGCTACAAAAAGTCACCATGGTAACCATAGCTTCCACAAAAATCCCATAGTTACCAGTACTACAGTTCTTTATACATTAAAGCTGTCAATATTAAGTCAATATTAGCAACTACTGTCATTAAAAAGATTACAGAAAGGCTTCTTACACTGTTTCAGTGGAAGTCCATATGAATGTAATATGAATTTACAGTATTAGCAACTGTAGAGAGTGCAGTGTGTTAAAAAAAAACATAAAATTCCAAACTATTATACTTCAGAAATGTGGCATATTTAAGAGAAAAATATGACGTTGGATTATGAAAATTCACTATTTGACAGAAAAAAAGAAAGTTAAAAATTAAAAATATATTTTAAAAAGAATATTCCTTTTATATTTTTATGAAATATTCTGAAGATTTTTTCTTTAGAATAATGTACATTAATAAATCGTTCAAAAACACCCAAGTGTATTATTAAAAGCAAATAAGTTCAGTTGAGATTTTATGTTGACTTTTGTAGCTATAAGGTGTAAGGGACAGAACATGGTGATATAATGAACAAATAATTTTTCACATTTTTTATAAAAAATCATTAATTACTATATTAAGAGTGAACTTTCCACCTAAACACTTTCCATATTTCAATGTTGTCACACAACCAATAACATCTTCCCTAACATTACCCATAATCAAAACCCTCATGCGGTCATGATTCTTCATAATCAACCAAAATAATCTGACATCCCTTTTCGCTTTCCCCAAATTTCCCTCAGAATCTCCCCGTGAGCTCGGAGGAAACATCTCGGGAGTGTTTTCCACTGCTTGTGCTATTGAGGCTAAACAATTTCACTGCACTAATTGGCCAATGTCAGGCGTGACACTAGGATAAACAAACGCTGCTCAGGAAAACTGAGACAAATGTTGGCTAATTAAACTGATGGGGGAGAGAAAAAAGCTGACAAAAAATTAGAAAAGAGGAAGAAAAAAAGTCCCACCCTGTGAGGCAGGCTTCCTATTTCCAAACGTCTCCGCTCCTCTAATTAGTCTTTATTTGGCAAATGGAAGAATGAAATAAATATATGCCGAGGTAAATAAATAAAAGCATTTGAGCGGCAAAAGTCAAAGTCCTTTGAAAGAGGACAGAACGGGCGTTTTAGCGAAGGCCTCGGTTCCGCCATGTGATCGCCTCTCTTCGTCACTTAATCACTTCTGTCAATTTGTTACTGTCTGTCTGCTTTGCGAAATAAACAGTCATGGCTTGATGACGGACCTTGACTTTATTTGCGTTGGACTTTGAGATGTGCTGGCACACATAAATGCATTTCTGTTACCTTCCCTCGGTTTCTAAATCATTTCTCTGTCTCTTCTTCCATAATCTTTCATGCTGTCTCTCTCTCTCCCTGTCTCAATTCCTGGTTTTACCACCCCCGCTCCATCACCACCTCCTACTCCAGAGCGCGTGTCACTGGATGTTTATAGGCTGTTGTTTTCGACGCTGATGACCATTGTCACACAGTGTTTCTATTACCCATCTGCCCTGATGGATGGCCCCTCTCTGCGCTCATGCTGATAGGAGTGTCCTTGATCAGCAGAGGAAGAGAGCGGGAGAGGGGGATGGAGGAGGGGGGCCGGTTGAGGTGGGGTTGGCACTACCTGTCCATCCATGGTCTCAGCAGACCGCAAACTTCAGCCGTGACACGTGTAGATCAGCCCACTTACAGACACGCGGTGACACGGCGCTTGTAAATTGGGCCGCTGCCAGCCGAGGTGGGTGTGGACACCGAGTCCCTTTCACTGGTTAATTGGCAACCAGCAGTCTGCTGAGGACAGCGCCGTCTTCGCCGGACAGCTGTGTTGAAAGAGTCCGCGGGACGATGAAGATGTAATGGGCCAAAGCTTTAATTAAAGACATAAGTTGTGTTTCTCTGCTGCACTTCTGTATTTTCCGAACATCTGCAGAAGTTGTGTTTGTTTAAATACAGATGTAACACTGCCAATCCAAGTTATAGTTGGGTTGAGTACAAATACAGATTTCAGTTGAACGATATTGATTCTAAAGATTCAAAGAATGACTTTTACCTTTATGCCAGGGTTTAACAGACAATGTAGTCTGATTCAGAAACAAATGACTCTTATGAACCAGTTCTTTTGATTCATACTGAATCATTTTCATTATCCGCATAGTGTGAGCAGTGTGGTCTGATTCAGGGACAATATTTTAGTGAATCATTTAAAGAGACTCATGAAATATGTGTAATTTATGATTTGAATATTAATAATAGGAAATTATATATAGGCTTTAATAACATTAAGCAAAAGGGACATTATAATTGAATCTTATGAGCCAGTTATTTTAATGAATCATTGAAAAAGAGTCCTTAAATATATATGTATAATTTTATAATTTTAGTATAGAAAATTTAAAGGAGACATTATAGTATAAAAATAACAATTATATTCATATACAGTTATTTGTTTAATAAATATAACAATCAACCACAACCAAATATAACAAGCAACCAAAAACGTATATATTACATATATTAATGTTTTTGTTTTGTACCAAGTAAAAAAGGTTCCCTGAGCTTGTTTCGTATGTAAGTAAAGCAGATATAATAATTAAAATGTGTATATGTCATAACAGGATTTAAATTGAAATCTGTTTCAGAACCAGATCGAACCAGGAAACCCTTATCAATACCCATCCCTAATATCTGCACTAATTATAATTGTTTTCTATGGAAACATGTATTACACAAATATCCTTTACCATTTCGACATGTTTTTCAGCATTTTATGTCATGTTCTTAAGACGTGTTCCAAGTTAAATAAACAAATCTCTAGGTACGCATTTGAAGCTTAACGTGAAAAGGGTTAAAAACGTACGGTTAGGATGAGGTCACTTTAAAAAATGGATTGTGCACCATATGTGGAGTCGTTTCGAGTGTGTTTGGCTGTTTTATCTCTGATAAGAGTCATATTAATGATATTCTGTGTGGGAACAATGATAGCAGCGATTTGCCTCAGCATTGTCTTTTACTGATTGATTATCCCGTGATTTATGTTTTAATATAAAGGGGGAGGGGGGAGGGCACCAGAGCACATAATACAATATCCACAGTTAAAATAACTTAACGAGCTGGAGGGAGAGCAAAAACAATGAAATTTCAAATGGATAGAACAGCTTATCAGTTATGACCCCTCTACATATACGCTCTACGTGTGTGTGTACGTGTACATGAGAGAAAGCAGAAGATTGAGAGCGAGTGAGTGTGTTTCCTCTGTAGACAGTAGGCTGATGATGAATTTTTAAACAGATCACACTGATAATTGTATTTCATATCTGTCAGTGACAAGGAGACTGGCCACTGAGATGCTATTTATGTCAGCGCACCTCGCTCGGTATAGCCCTCAATAAAGCTCAAATCACGAGGGAGATTGTTAAGTCTTCCACAAGAATTATTAAATCGAAGGAAAATTTATGGATGACACTTTATAACAATTAATCAAGAGTTGTTGATTAATAAAGTTATCCTCCTCCACCTCCTCCTCCTCCGTTACAGGCGATGTCAGGCAGCTGAGCCGTCGTTGTCGTCACAGATATGGTTGTGTCATTCTTTCTGATTAATGCAGTCCAGAGAGACGCCTCCTTCTTTGCCCACCACACCCCGGTCCGGCGGCCCGACACACTCCAAACATTTTCTACCTGTTAACCTTGAGAAAATATCCCAGTGAGTGGGGCGACAGAGAGCAATGGAGATCATGTGGGACTGACTGAAAAAAATCAAAATGGAGATTTTGGAGAATGTCACCCAGCCAACCTTGTCACTGTGATTAGGCTACTGTGATTAATTAGTTCAGTAAGATTGAGCAATTGGGTCAGAATTGTGTGAATATGTGCAGGAACGTCATGTACCTTTTTTCTCCCCCTTTTAACTACTTAATGGGGAGAGATTGCAAAATAAATTTGAGTAAATTTATATAAACAAATATAGTGAATTATCAATGTAAATTCAGAATATTTACTATATAAAAATTATAAATTTAATTCATATAAAAATTCCAAATTTCATGAGTTTCATAAGCCAGTTTTCATAATAAAACTCAAATATAATTATGCAGATATAGATATAGATGACTCTAATGAGCTGGTTATTCTTCAAAAAGAATATCATTTGATTAAATTAAGTAACATTAAAATAGTGTATAGTATAATAAATAATATATAAAAATTATATACAGATACATCAATTATACCTGAATTGTCTAGGCCATTGTTGATTTTTGAAAATTGTGATGATAAATGGTAATTATGATAATTATTTATTAGGTATTTATTTACATTAAAATGTACACAAAATCTTATACAGTATATTATGTATACTGATTGAACATTATATTTAGTATATTGTTTCTATTATATATTATGTACATACAATACAGTTATTTTATATGTATTTAGAAAAACAGTAAAAGCTGTATTAGAACATTAATACAGTAGAAATACAAATTTAACAATTAATAATTGACCTTTATATATTGTTCACACACACACACACACACACACACACACACACACACACACACACATATATATATATATATATGTATACATAGTAAAGGCAAGTTAAAAATTTTGAAAAAATAAATAATATTTAACTTGCCTTTACAGTATAATGCTTACAAATCTAAAGTGCCCTGAAATGGCCATAACGCTTTATATGTGTGTGTATTTGTATTAAAGAAGGAATGAATGAAGGAGAAATTCAGTTGACAAGACCTCAGAGAAAGAGAAAAACTTAGGAAAGTCTCCAGCACCTGGCCAGTATTTGAGGAACAAAAAAAGCTCTCATTGAGAAAGATGTGCTGCGTGTGAATGTTTGCAGGGTAGTTCGGGGTGGAGCAGGGCTGTATACGTCTGATTTGCTGATATATCCTTGAGGCCGGCGTCATCAGTCGCTGTGCCTGCAGAGGCCGGCCAGAGCCAGCCGAGGCTTTTGGTAAGACAGGGACGGCGTTCAGGCTCCTGCCAGGGTGAGGAGGGCTGGCCTGGTTCAGCACTCGGCTCAAAAGCAATGAGCCGTTCTCTTTAGAGCCGTTTGTTTGAATCAACCTATTTCTGGCTAACAGAGTGAAGGGACGTTCAGTGTGGACTGAAATGGTGCGTATGGAGCCTCCTCAGTGTTACATAAACCAAAAGCCCTATATAAACACCTCCTGACTACTGAATTGTGTTTTGATAGGCAGCCATATCTACTAAAATAAACACAAATGACAGTTTTTGGCTGTGTTTTCTAGGCAATTTTTTTTCTGGTTATATTTATCATATCATTTTACTAAGACTCTAAAGATAGTTTCCCCCATGTCTTTTTAGTAAAAAAAAAACATCCATTTGAATGGTCTCGAATGTGCCGTGTTATCATAACAGTTTGGGATCGTACGGGATATTTTAGCTGGTCAATGGAGAAAAGAGGAAAACATTTCTTGTTGTTCTTATTAATGCTTTTAGATCTTTTATAAAAACAAACACATTTCCACTAAGCGTCAGAAGTAGAGCACTCGGAGCAGCTTTAGGGGGCTGTTTTTCTCTTTGTTGCATCAGTAGAGAGGAGAGATCTCTCTCTAACCGAAAGCCTCAGGCTATGAGTTTGACTGAAGCGGAAAAAAAACATCCTATTTTGTTTCTCTTAAAAACCATACATTATCAAAGGCATCTCATGCATATCTTTGATCTAAAACGGTTACATCTTAATAATTATGGTTCGGCTGGGTGAAAGAACCAAATGTTTCTTTTTTCATTTTGGTATCGTTCGAAATTGTTCACCGTCTTGGTGAAAATAAGACCTGGGAGTGAGCAAACAAACTAATAAATAAATAAAAACCGACAGAACTGCGCTGCTATATTATTTAATGACAAGATGTGGAAAGAGAGGAAATATCCTTTTTAAAAACTGAATATAAATCATGGTGTGTAGCTTTCGTGTCTCATCCCGATCTTTGCGCCGTTTCTTTCACTTTTTATAACAATTCATCCCCTCAATACAGCGCTGAGAGATGTTTCCAGTAATCCTATATGCTTAAATATAACTCATTTTTAACTTGTATTTTCTGGCCGCTCTCTTTCTGAGCTTCTGCGGAAAATGATGTTTTTACAGAACATTTCCCTTTGCAACCTATCAAAGAGGTGCAGTCAGTGGTAATGAAACAGGAAAACATTTCAGCACTCCTCTCTCCTCTTTAATGGCTGAAAAATGCTAATTGGAAGAAGACCGCATGCGTCAAAGAAAACAAAAGAGGTGGTATGGCAGGCAGCGGGACTCATGTTGGAGGATGGTATTTTGAAATGTGAAATGTGTCACTTAACTCCTGCTGAAACGCACGCCGTTTGGAAGGGAGGTTCGAGGAACGGAAGCCCCTCCTGAATGTGGAGGTGCAGCGGAGCAGGGAGAGACGTTTATGAGGTAATAACCAGATGCAGTCACACAGAGTATGAAAATCTGCTCCAGAAAACCCGAAAGGTCCAACTATATACTGATCCAGTCGTTCCTAACACGTCTCAGTCGTTGATTTTCATGTGCATGACTTGTTGCATATCTAAATAAAACTACATCTATTTCAGACTGTTTTCATTTCAGACGTCTATCATATACAGAAAATATGTTTGCATTCTAGAAATTTTCTTTGGTAGTAGGGGAACTTTAAAACACTTAAATGCATTTAGCTGTATAACAACTGGATTTTCTTATAGTTTCCTATGAATAAACATTTCAAACAATTAAAAAAAATAAAATAAAATCCCTAAATCACATTTCTCAAAAAACATTTTTTCATTATTTGTCATGAATTGTCAATCAAGACACATTTTTCTCCATTATCTGAAGGGAAGAAAAAGGCTAAAATAGAGGGATTCCACCAAATGTCAGATTCTCAAGTCCAATAAGTTTTGTGATCAGCATTTAGTGAAGTACAGAAGTAATGAGTTACGTAAAGCTGTGTGATGGGCCTCCTTCCTCCAGAGAAAGGTGACATTTTAATTACCCTGCCTTATCTGATGGATTTCAAGATATTTTTCCCAGTAAAAGCCTTCTCTTTATTATTTTTGTATTATATGTTCTTAGTTTTCGCCTGTCAGTGACTGTACAAAATTCATTTGACCCAGTCGTTGATTGAAGATGGAAGTTTTTATATGGTATAAAATAGTTTTTTATCAGGAGCCTCAAATCTCTTCAGTGTGAGAAGTGTCTCCTGCTTTTATGACAAAAGAAAAAAATCCCTATAAAGAAATAATTGTGATAAAATAGATTTCTGACTTGAGTAATATAAAACTTGCTCACTCTCATTTGAGAGGTTTTTTTTACTTTCTTTTATATCATCAACTTTTCATGAATTAATTTAATATATTTCATGTATAGTTTTAAATGATACAAAAAAAAACACCAGAACTTTGTCCACTATCCTTTATTTGCATTATATAAATAAAAACAGCAAAAAAAAGAAAAATGCATCAGCAAATTATTTGTTTTATTGCAAACATTAAATTGAACAATTATTTAAATAGTAAAAAATACAAATATATGTAATGTATTAATACAGTAAAAAATCCATAATTAGCAATACAACACAAAGCTCAAGAATCAGTAACAACATCAGCTGATCCAGCAATCGAGAACTATAAGTGTAATACTGTATATATTTCATGTAAGTGAAAGCAGAGATGTTGTAGTTTTGGATTTAATAAACATAATTGCAGTGGTGGCATGTGAAATGGCTTTGATCATGATCACAGATGTAAGGTTACACCGCAGAGCCGATGTGGCATATTATTACTTCTATTTGGGTTGCCGCGTTTAAGTGCACAGTTATAATTTTAGCAGTACTGACGTTAATACCAAAGTAGTCATCGCTATCAATAGCTGGACGGCTTTATGGGCAATTGTAAACAGTGTACAGCTTTACAATTTTTTTTTTTTAAATATTAAATTATTCTAAATACAAGTTTTGCTGACCTCTGACCTGTGAACTGCAATATTGTCCTTTTTGGAGCACGGCAACATCACCTACAAGACAAGAACAACATTTTGGAAGCATAATCAATACATCTGAGTCACTCGCAATGTTAAAATACTTTTTATTCACAAGATTCACAAAGCTATTTCTGCATCCCCATGGGGGAAATATGTTGCTGAAAATGCTGTATCCTGTAATTGGTATTTATCTTGCCTGCTGATTTTGTGAAATGCATAATTATTTTAAAAAGATGACTTGACATACACATATTTGCATAAGAAGGGTTAGTACATTGTAATTTTTTAGGAGAATGTTATGATTGCTTGTAAATGGTCTTTTATTTGGCTCCACAGAATATATACATCAGCACTGAAATGCACAGTCCAGAATTGAAGTATCTGTATTTCCAACACACATGAATACTGTGTGTTCAAGTGTTTTAATATATAAAAACACCTTTTTTTGTGAAAAACAAAAATGTCATTAGCAGCGTATAGAGTTTCTCTATTCAAAAATACAGCAGTGACAGCATGCTATGTTATTGTTTATAAAACTTCAGATCTCGCCATACATATCTGTGGACACGTATGACGGCATCCCGCCTCGTGTAGCTTGCGAGCAATTTGGATCATAATTTGCTGATGTGATGTGACATGCTACATAAAAAAAAAAAAAAAAAAAAAACTACTTCAAAGACTATCACCTCAAATATCCCTCGCTTTTTTTAGTTCCAGTCTTTTAACATCCGTCTGCGATCCCTTAAGCAGAGAGCGTAATATTCAGACATGCAGAATTTCTACAACATATAATGTGCATTATAGCATGTCCTGGCATTTTTATGCAAATAGGGCCATCTTAACCTCTACAGTAAATAACCGAACAGACTGGAAAGTGTATAAATCTGAGGATATTTTCAGAACATAAGATAAATGAACCAAATCCATTTGCAGTCAGTCATTATAAAGTATCAACACTTAAAAACAGTGATAGAGAATCAGTTTAAAACATTAAATAACACCATAAAGGGCTTACAATCTATAATCCCTCAGTCTGATGCTGCTTTCTTCAAATACATTAGGTTGATAAATTAAAAATATAAATATGTATTTCGTATAAATGCATGTTGTGGGTGAAGATGTTCATTGATGGGCACTTTTTATTATTATAATTATTATTATTAATAAAAAAAAAAAAATCTTATGCTTAAATGATCTCTTTTTTCAATCATCTCAATCAAGCAACTTGCAGGAAAGATCAACACAAACATTTCTCCTATTAGATATTTAACCAGGACTGTAAAGCTGAAAATGGCACAGTTCAGGCTCCACACAAACCTTTCAAAGTGCGTTGGCATTGCATCTTGAGCTTAACGCTTGTGCTCGCGTGGCATACCTTCAAGCATGGCCTATTACAAAAGAATAAGATGTACTACACCGAATAAGATGATAGGTGCACACAAACATTTATACATTATATATGGATAACCATTCCCAAAACACACATAAAAACACACACACAAACATACGCCGACCTGTCAACACTAACTAATGCTCAAAATTTGCGTTGCCACTGATTTGTGCTGGCACATATTAATAAAATACAAAGTGCATAAATAAACATGTTTTACATATTTTTCTTTAGGTCGTAGGAAAAAAAATGTGAGCATTGCAATTCTCTAACACATCAATAAAAATACTGTAACTATTTGTATATCTACTAATCTAAAATTATTTATACAGGCTTGTAGCAGTTCATCAGCATACAATGAAGACAGCTGTGGATAATTCACCATGCCAAGACACACTCACGTCTGGGTTTGGAGAACGATAAGAAACCCAGCATGGATTTTTTTTTTTTTATGCATTATGTTTTTTGTTTACATTTTACATTACAGTGTTAATGTTATAGTCAAATTACTGTTACAAATGAACAATATGTATATTTAATATGTAAAAATTATTTGGGGGATTATTTGTAAATTAATATTGTTGCTTGTAAGCACTTACATTAATATATGTTTAGCACAGGCACTGTAATCTAAAGCGTTAAATCCTTTTTAAGTGCACACTAACACCTTGAAGGGAACTTCATCACAATGCTAAATACCAAAAATGCTTTCTGGAAGACAATGCCGCAAGAACTGCTCCAAACAAACAAACAAACAAAAAAGTCACCGACTTTAAACTCTGTTAGGATAGACCTTATAATGCACAATGATATGAATAACACGACAAAACAACACCAAGCATTAATTTCTGGATTTTTCACGGTAATAATAATAAGATTCAGATCAATCAATAATCATAATTAGAATAATAAATAAGCTATATTCTTATCAATAGCAGTAGCCTATTTTAAAAATTCTATTTACTAAAAGTTAAAAAGAATTGGATTGCACACAGAAATCTCTTCCTAACGCACGTTTATTGAAATATGCCAAGCTAATTATCATTGTGCAGTTGTCTTGCACTGAGACCGAGAGAGATCTATTGTTAAAACGAAATAATCTCGGAAAACCGTGGCATTTTTAACCCAGCGATACTCCTGCCCTACAGCGGGAGAAATCTTGGCTCCTTTGAGCCCGATGAGTTTCTGATGGGAGATTGGTGACGTAAGAGCCATCAACAGCGACAGGCTGATCGAGGTAGTCGCGAGGATGGATAGATGGACAGATGTTGGGGCGGAACTTGGACATATTTCCACATTATTAGCCCCTACCGACAGGCGTACAGCATAAATGATCAGTAAGATTGCAACTGGCAATAGCTCAAGGATGCGCAGCACCGTCAAAGGTAAGGACACGATTTAAACGTCGCGTACTGAAATATCAACGCTGCTGTGCTGATGATGTATAATATCCTAGCCTGGCTTGTTCGCACGTTTGCACTATACTAACAAATGTGTGCACTCACCGGGATGCGATATGCAAGGCGAAGCTCTCGCGTCGGTCCACAGGCTGAATGATCCGCTGAAATCACAGCAGAATCCCGGCGCGACGAAGAACCTTAAAATCCGTTAGAAACATCAGGCGACCGGAGCGAGCCGAGGCCACCTCAAAAATTCACTCGGATTTCTGCGTTCCCCTTCCGAGCGATTTTAAAAACACACCCACCCACTCGCCAACTTACAGAAAGAGTGGACATTGCGTCAACGCTGGTATAAAGACAAAAACAAAGTTGAGATTTAAGTGTGATTTTGGGGGGGTGCCAGGTAGCCTTACACCGGTGGCAACAAAGTACTGAAGAGCAGATATGCGGTGGATTTATTACAGTTCCTAACCTAATAGGATCCGAAATGTCTAACACCGTGGACTCGTTATTTAATTTGTGGATGTTTTGCAATTGATGAATAAGTAATGTGTAAGCGCTGTAGAGAGGCTTGTTACGGTCATACTCAACTTGTTCCAGGAGTCCCTCCCCTTCCCGTGCAAAGTGTTCACTTCCTAGTAAGGTGTAACGAATCAATCTGTAACTTCCAACTGTCCTTTTTTTTTTTCGTCGGCGGAAAAAGGTCGCAAATAATTTCCTTTTAGCGCATGAAATAGTTCGCAGTGTTGTTCGCCCGGCAAACGTGCGCGAGACAGATAAACAAAACTGGCAAAAGGGGAAAAAAAGACAGTGAAAGGATCAAAGAAATGTTGCCGAATGCATGGAAATATGTTGTTATATGCATGGAAATAAAATGATATGTTTACAGCGGAGACCCCCTCCTTTATGCGTTTGAATGTTTTGCGCGAGGTGAAACTTAGCCTGTTTTATTTTCGCGATGACGCCGAGAACACTGCATAACTGGAAAAAAAATACAGTTGTACAATTGTAGTTTAATTTTAACACCACTGTTTGTTTTCGTTTTATAAAACCGCATACTTAGTACATTCGTGTGAATGGACAACATCCAAACAAGTGATGTCTTCTCCAAAAAGGCAGTTCGTTGTCTTTCAACGCTCCTGTTTTGTGGGGAGGGGAAAAACAGAACAATTAAAAAGATTGACAGGTGGGTTTTCACTGTCAGAGTGACGCTCCGGAGGGGTGGAGTAAAGAGAGAGAGGCAGGAAAGGCAACTCGATGTGTCTGTCTATCAGTTGAGACTGTCTGAACCGCTCACGCATCCTGAACGCGCGATACATATTTCAGCGAAGAGCCGCGAGACCGAGAACGCTTCGCTCCCTGGAGTTTTTGTTTTTTTAAAGAGTAATTAGTTCACGTTCGGTGCGAGAGAGTGTGTTTTTTTGTTTATATATCGCTCTGTAGTAAACGCGTCACGCTCGCCCGAATCAACTGTCCACATGTTTCCCTGAGCATGGACGGACAGTGTGTTTGGTGAATATCGGGAGGAACACGACCAGAGACTCTCCACTGCGCGCGTGGGGAATTTAGTCCGTTGAAAATGCGCACTGAGCCCATTTGTGACTGACATTAACTGTCTCCTGTCTGCCTGTCTCTTCCCTTGGTTTTGTCCCGTTTTTAGGCTTTCCACCGAACGAGAGGACGGAAATACAGTTGGACGGGCTCTCCATAACTGGAAGTTTCTTCCGTTTTGCTACAAACAATTGCCATAATCAAAGGAGAACCTAAGGAAGCGTTCCCCCCCGTGTGTTTCTGCGCCGTTAGACATGGACGGGAGATATATCTGAGCTCTTGGCAATCATGCAATGACTTAGAATTCTTAAACGTGTCGGCCAGATACACCTACATTTTTATTTTTTTATTTACAGACTTTTTTAGTCTGTAAAAATATCTACAACCTTTCAAGACCTATTGACCCCTCTTAGACTTTGCATCGGCTCAAAGTGACTTTTTAAGAGGCGGAATAAAAACAGACTTTGAAGAGGAACGCGTTAATACATGCTTTGTATTACATTTTTTAAAATTAATTATTTTTCTCCGTCACTGGCATTTTGATTCTGTATGAGAAGTCAAGAGGAGGGGACGACAGCATGCCGCGGAGAAAGCAGCAAGCGCCGAGGCGATCTTCAGGTAAGCGGTGCATGCATGTTTTGTTTACTAATATTAGTGCATAGGGAGGGGAACAACATAAAATCACTTACACTTCATTATCGTGTTGAATGAAATGCTTGATCTAAATATTACCTGCATTCATTTTTTACATTTCTTTCCCCCCTTTTTTTTTTTATTTATTTTTTTTTTACTTTCAAAGAATGGCAAAACTAAGTTTATATCCTCAGAATGCATTCGATTCGTTTTAAAAACTAATGCATGAGTAACTTTTTTTTTTTTTTGAAGTTGTGCCAAATTAAAACTTCACACTCCACCGTGGCCTATATAGTCGAGTGGAAATGTAGTTTCAAAGTGCTTCAGTTCATCTATTTAGATGCGGATTGCCATCCTTGATTTGATGCTTGATTGATCGCCTGTCATGTGGCCGCCTTTGATCTATTCATTCCTGATAAACATCAGTAAATCATTCACCATGGAAACACGCATGCGCCGTGCGGCCGCAGCCACTCAAAGAACAACTTTTGCCCCCGTCGTGCGGGAAAATAGAGAAAGGAAAGAAGTTTTCGGCAGGGTTATACACTACTTTTTTTTTCCTTATTCAAAGAGAGCGAGAGAAAAGGGGGATAAGGGATTGCTGGGGCGTGTCGAGAGCACAAAATGTAGCAGAGAGAACATCTCTTCCCTGATAGATGTCACTGAACAAGGCCTCTGTACTAAGATCTGTTTTCCTCTCAGCTCAATTTATTCATGCAAAATGTACCTGTGCTCTTTGATGTTACAAGAGAGAGCTGATTTCAGTTTTTAATTAATCTTCCATGAAGAGGAAGAGAGCGAACCTCTTGATTTGTGATGAATGAGGTTGCATTTCCTTTAGGGTGATTAAACATAAAATAGCCATTATATTTTAAACCATTTTGGTGTATTGTACTAAGGGAGTTCTACTTTGTCCTTTTGGCTTTCCTTTTTTCCTGTTTTGTTCCTTCGGTTTTTTTTTTCCTCTCTCATTTAATCTCTGTGACTAACAGGTCCATTCTCTCCCGAATGAAGGCTCTCTTTCAAGTTCAAGCGTCAGCAGAGTTACAGATCTGCAGAATTAGGCCCTGATATTTGACTGATGAGGGAACAGCCGACATACCAGACACACTGCTGTAACCGAGGTTGACAAACAAGTGCGATACATAGATGACGTTTCATTCATTTGCACTGAATAATAATTATTATTCCTTGATTTTTACGCATACCTTTCTGTTCAGCGGGGGGAAATTGTGTTTTTAAGGGATTATTTCGTCTCCCTGGTTGTATGGCGAGACTGACATGGGGAGTTCGAAAGCTCACAGAGGTGAGATGGCGCCTGGTAATCTGACCTGGCAGCTCCTCCACAAAAACAAGCCATCAGCCCCCTCCACCTCAGCTGAATATTGATTTAATTTTCTCTATTCTGACGGGCATGTTCATCATTTGCTTTAATGGTCATTCAAAAGTTGGCAGACACATTGTTTCCGTTTTTCCCAGAGCCTGACACTTTTCCCCTCTCCATCAAAATAAAAATGTTAGGAATTATTGATTGAGGGAATAAAAAGAAAAGCCGCTTAACATGACAAGGTGATTTGTTTTTACTAAAACTTCTTCCAAATCATTCACACTGTCTTATTTTATTTTTTAATTTTGCGCTTTGCGCTAAAAGCACTTTCTACCTCCGTTCCAATGCTCAGCTCTTCCGTTATGCTCCACCTCTTTTAACGGATGACTTTGCCTTGATTTGGTTGCTATCATTGCCATTGTTTGCTCTGAGTGATTTACATGCATTGGTTGTGGGCTCAGGTCGTTTTGGTGCAGTGGGATCGGAGTGGCCCTCTCTGTGTTGGGCTGCTGCAGTCATTTGTATTTATTTGCTGGCTTTTCTCTGAAACAGACACGGGCCTCCCACGTAGAGCACAGACTGTGTCTGTGAGTTTGAGCTCTAGCAGAGAGGAGAGGAGCCAGGGGGGGACTCGGCGATGAATGCGGTATCTCTCTGCTGCTCCAGGTTTCATTTGGTTTTGTGTTTTCACAACCTCCCACGCAGACAGAGACATGCTCGGTTTGCGTCAATTCCATTGCACCTCTGTCCTCTGGATAGCCGGGGCATAAACACCGCCATGAGGTGGCTTGCAACGTTTTTTGCTGCTTTTACTTTTCCTTCAGTTTCACTTGGATAATTCTCTTTTTGCTTTTTCCTCAATTGAATTCTATTCACATTCACGTAAAAAAAAGGAAAAAAAAACAGCAGCACACAAACACACTCAAAATAAGAAAAATAAAACGTGAGGAGGGAGGAACCAGCACGGGGAGTCATTAAAACGCATTCTGTCCTCGGCACCAGAGGCTTCTTAATTATCCGACATAAAGGTAAAGTTTCCTCTGCTGGCTTCATTAGGGAGGAACCCTAATTATCTGAGCTCCTGATGGATTTGTGACAGGCTCTAACGATTAAAGCTGACAAATTCAGCGAAGTGTCAGGTCTGCAGCTGCCTTGATGTAATCAAGTTGATATTATACAGTCCCTTTAGCCTGTAGTGCTGAATTAACTCAATTTTCTGGTGCAGGTGACAAATGGACTTTGCTACCTGACTAATCACGTCACCCTGGCAATGCTGCCTAATGACCTCAGTAATCCAGGCTCTTAACCGCACCGCTGGGCCCAGAAAGCATTTGAGGCAGCCAATCAGAACGGGCCCTGCATTAGCCAATCGGGCCCAGCGCTCGGCAAACACGCCATCGTTCCGTCTCCGTGTTGATGGACGTACCACTGTTCTGTGTCATTGGTCGCACCACCGTTTGAGCTCTGAGTGTACCGACACACCATGCTCCTGCTGACAATAATCGCACCACGCTCTTGAAATCTGAAAATATTGTCAGAATTTGAATGCCGTTGAGCGCTCGCTTTGCTTAAGTCTCTCAGTGCAGCGTTACATATAAATCAGCCTGCTTTGAGAGCTGAATTTACAGATTATTTCATGTGCAGGGCTGTTACAGCTCGATTGTGATTTATATGTTTTTGTAGCACGAGTATGAGGTTAATATCTTTTATTCCCTCACACAGATTTATTATATTGTGTTAAAGATGTGGAGGTTTTGTTGTAGTCTGTTAAACAGCTTGGTGCCTCTCCATATTCATTCTCATATCTGGTGAGAAATGTGAAAGATTGTGAATTATCATTTCTCAATTTGGGCTGTATTTGTATTAAGAGATAGGAGTTGACGGCTATCATTTGTCTTGCGTGTATGGCACAAATTATAGAAATCAATCTATAGGGGTACATTTAGATGTCATGTTCTATCCGTCTCTTTTTCTTTAATGCCTGTTTTCATGCTAACAGGAAAAAAATCTATCCGTAAGACGTGCGAATGCAGCGTGACATCTGGGCTCACCTTGTGTTGGCTTCGCTGGAGGGTAGACTCATCCTCTCTCATGTCATTAACAGGTGACATTGACCCATTTAGTCAATATTCATGTTGGGACCCACCACTTACAACTAATAGTTTAATTTGCATTTGGGGATCAAGCCAGTGGCCTATAGGAAATCAAAGTGTATCCAGTTATTCTGAGTCCCGAGCTTGCCGTTCCCCTTGTCCGAGATCGTGGAGGTTGAGTTTGATTAATGAAGATCGATGACAGGTTTTATGGGAAGAGTGGATCAAAATGAAAATATGTTGGGACTTTGCATGAGCCAAGTGTGACGGTACACAGTCTGCGGTAAACAGCGCTCTGCGGTTTTAATGAGCTTAGACACATTTGGGAGTTATCTGGTTTCCGCAAGTTTTGTAAAGTCTGAAATTAAGAATACTTCCAGACGTGTGTTTGTGCATGAAAAAAGCGAGTGCATCTGCTGATAGTTGCTGAAAAACGAGCACACAGAGGACCGCAAAAAGCTAGCGTGTCACCAGAGGAGGTTTGGATTAGAGGTACTGTAGCATTATGGGAACTCAAAACTATCAAAAGGGCCAGCTGTGTTTTTTCTTACTCTTTCTTTCTCTCTCTTCTCGTCCTGTCTGTTTTGATCCCCCATGTTTCATTTCTCAGCTAATTTAGTCCACAGTGAGTCAGAAAGATGAGAGGGAGGGGGAAGAAAGACAAAAGAGAGAAAATCTCAAGTCATGACCCAGCAACGGGAGTCTCCAAGCTTGAGGAGTACACGGAGGTCAACGTGTACCCAGGGGAGCCCACGTCTGCCTTCTCTCTGTCCTGCCCTGCACTCATCTGTTGCAGCTTTCCCTTGCTTTTTTCCCCCCAGGCTCACAGGAAGGATGGGGTGTTTTTAGAGGCTCGGCGGAGTTTTCTCATCCCAGTATGCCGTTTTCCTCATGGAGCGCCTTATACATCCTCATCAGATAAAACACAAACGGCTCGGCCAACAGATCCGTGCCGATGTTTATAACGGGCCAGCAGGAGATTAAGCTTTGATGTTTGTGTTGTAGGATCTGAGGAGCATGTGGCGTCGCGAACAGGATGATGCTGTTTGAGACGTTATTTGATTAGTTGCGTATTTTTATACATAGCTTAGTTATTGTGATATTTCAGTGGTTGACATCATTTTATCAAGGATGGCCTCACAGACTAAGGATCAAGCCTTGCGGTCATACATTCATATTTAGCAACATTAATTTTGACAGATGAGCATGAAACAAAAAGAAGCTCTTTGATGATGTTAAGTAAACACCCATGAAGCCCCCTCAAACTTGGGGAAGTCACGTCCTGGTCACTGTTCCTCCTCCCATCAACCACTGTATTCTCAACTCAAAATATCCTGCCTGTCTGAACACAAAAGACCAGCTAAAGACACTTTGTAGTTTTGTCTGCAGGTCCCTTTGCCTTATTTACATAGTCGTGTGTTGTTGTGTTTAAGGTCGTAGGGTAAAGGAGCATCTGCGCTAAACAAAACTGCAAAAATATTGACTGTTTTCAAACAAGTTTTCAAAATGCATCCAAACATTTGTTTGGGCTATTCGGGGTGCTCAGAACAAACAAAGTACTGGGTCTCATTCGCTAATAATTGCATGGATAATTATAAATTTATACGCACATGAGAACTTCTCACAAAAATATTCTGCAAAAATATCAATATTTTTGTAAATTTAAAATAAAATTTAGTACAAAAGTTATTGGTGAACCATGATTTGTTCATGAAAATGTTTAAATGCAGATTTTATGCACACTTGGTGAATGAGATCCAATGTAATGCTAGCTTTTTTGCTCCAAACGTGAAACTGGTTTATGTCATAGTCATATCAGAAGATTACACATTTAACTTCTAGAAAGGGCCTTGGGAACAAGACTGCAAAACCAAGGGTTTAGTGAGAAAATGGTGATGTTCAGAAATGCAGAAAATAGGGGGGAAAAGGGAAGAAATAAAAAAAAGAAGAAGGGAGCGAGTGATAGAAGAAAGGAGTGGTGCTCAGAAAGGTATTAGAGCTGACAGATGAACAGGAGTGGGGAGAAATTCTCCCGCAGCAGCTGGGACTGCAGTCATTATCCTGACAGGTGTCAATTAAGAATTACTGCCTGCCTCAGTCCTCTGCGCAGCCCAGCTGTCTGCGCAGCAGAGAAATAACACTTTACCCTTGTCACTTTGTTAGTTCGTAGCCATAGCCTCCGAAAATGAGTCACCCCAACGCTAATCGATAACCAGTGTATTAGCAATTATTTTGCACATTGATTTACGAGGGCCAACGACGACTTCTGTGCTGTTATTAGCCCTTGATTAGATCTGCCCGCACACGTGAACACACACACACACACCCACACACACTCACACATGCATTCATAGCATGCTGCCCTGTTGCCAGGTGGATATATGTTTCCTCCGAGGCCCCAAGGTCTAGAACAATCTTAGTGCACAGTCTTAGTGGCCCTGTTGGGCCTTCCATCACCCGTGGCCGTTACAGAGACAGGTCCCTCTTAGGCCCCACATGCACCCACACACACACAAACATGTACAACACCTCTGTGGGGGTTGAAATACTGCCCAGTTTCTGACTGGCCCTGAATGAACGCTGATAGGGTTTGAGTATGTGAGTGTGAGAGAGGGTCTTGTAAAAGGCAAGAGTATTAGTGAGGTGTCGTGGTCTGTTTCAGCTAAATTAATGGCCCTTTGCTTTAGAAGGTGCTCCTGGTTACCGAGAGTTATGGCTGACCAGATAGGGGGCTTCTGGGTAATGTCTGTGTGAAGGAGCGCTGAACCTTCGCTACATTTATTTTCATGCCTGCGGTTATTTAATACTCAACTTTAAAGCCGTCGTCAAAAGCTTTGTAGGTGTCTTCATGCATCTGCAACAAGTGTGGTTATGAGAGATCTGAATTTTGGGATATATTCAGTGTTAAAGGGCTAATTCACCCAAAAATTAACTTTCTGTCATCATTTACTCAACCTTGGTTCGTTCTAAACTTCTTCTGTATGTCCTGAATAATTTGTCTCCAGAGTTACAGAGTTAAGCTGAAGCTTCCAAGCTTATAAATGATATACTCCCATTCAAAAGTTTAGGGTCAGTAATTTTCAGAAAAAGGGTCAGAAATTAATACTTGTATTCAGCAAAGATGCATTAAATTGATCAGAAGTGACAGTAAAAACATTTATAATGTTACACTGAAGACTGGATTAATGGCTGCTAAAAATGTGGTTTTGCCATCACAAGAATAAATGACATTTTAAAGTATCTGAAAATAGAAAACCGCTATTTTAAATTGTAATGATATTTTATAATATTACTGTTTTACTGCATTTTGATCAAATAAATGCAGCCCTGGTGAGCATAAGAGACTTCAAACAGATTATAAAAAATCTTATCAATGCTGACTTTGTTAGTGTGTGTATAGCTTCAGTATTCGTTTATTGTAATTAAATAGAAAAGATTAATGAGCACAGTCTTCAAACCATCAGCTTTTGTGAAGAAAGTCATGCGGCTTTGAAACAATTTTTGGGTGAACTATCCCTGTAAATATTGTACTTTCACAAGCCGTGAGGTAACTAGGTTATCATGTCACCTGTGTAAACAAAGCTTTCGTATATGCTAGGCCGCGGAGAGTACAACTAACTCCCAAGTCTGAAATCGTCCTCTCACCCTTATGTAGTGGTGGATTATGTTCTTTATGCTTGGGAGTGGGATTCATGTTTGCTCGAGTGTGACCTTTGCCCTACAGGAACTAAAAAGAGAACCTAATCCCTGGGTTCCCCTGATGTGGCCATGTAAGAACGGAGATCCCTCTCCCTCCACTCTTGATCAGAGGCGTTACGATTCTCCTATGAACGCTAAGCCACTGGACACACAATGAGTGGATAAAGATAAGCCTCCAGCTTGTGTTGACACTCTCATTGAGCCCCATAATGCACTGCTCCGGATCACTCTCATAAAGACTCGGCTCCCCTTTTTTACGAGCCGTCTTCGAACGGTCGTGCAAAATGCCTCGATTTTCTGTGTTTTTACCCTGACACTTTCATTGCTCGTTTTTTGTGCGGTGTTTAAGACCGCATTTGCAGTCCATCACCCCTAAAGCTAGGTAAAGAGCCGCATGTCACCCCCATCCCCTGCTGAGGGTCATTTTTATTAGCTTCATTGATAAAAGCCTGCCTGCACACACAGACAATAGCTGGTAGATACTCCAAGTGGCTATATTTTTTTTTCCTGGGTGTTTTATTTAACTGATAGGACACTGGAAAGTAATGAATATCATTTTTTTCCCTTTTTTGTTCCTACTTTTATGGGGCTGATAAGGCATCTGAGGGAAGTATATAGCAAAATGGTACTGTTTCTTTTTTAAATGGACAACCCGGCAGGACGGTTCCCTTTCTCACTATATATCATTGCCACATATGCTTTCAAATCTTTGATTTATATGTTCAATCTGGTCTCAAAATCATCTTCTAAAATATGAATCTCTGGCATTTATATTTCAGGATCATTGACAAACACATGCAGAGTTAATATCAGTTTTAAAATAACTAATGCGACTAAAATAACGTCTGGTTTTCATTTCATTCACGTACAGAAGCCCTTAGGAACGTGAACTGTGTTTGAATCCTTCTCATATCCGTTAATAGACGGGCGCACATGTCGTGACTAGTCTTCCAGACTCAACTTTATAGGTATTAATAGTGATTTGGACACAATCACATTCAAATGCCAAATGCCACATGTTCTGAGAGGCCTAAAGCTTGTTTGGAGACGGACTCGCCCAGACACTGTCAATCATAGCTTAGCTCTGAATCTTATGTCTGAGAAACCAGCGGGGGGTGTCCTCTTCAAATCTGCCCCCACCTCTCCTCCCCTTCCTGTTTTTGCCCTCTTCTCTACTGGCCACCGTTTCTTTAAAAAGCCATATGCTTCCCAGTTAGACTTCAGCGTGCACACGCATACATTCGCAGAGGCTGCGACACGTATGAGGATCAACTATTAACCTTGTCCAGCTGACTGAAAGCCATACGGTTGGTGGAACTTTAACCGAGGGATGCATCATTGATCATTGACTTGTTCTGCTCAGCCCCTGAAGTCTGTGAGCTTGGGAACTTGAGATGAACAGATGTGCTGTAAAGAAGAAAAGTCAGGTGACTCAAAACGAAGAACACAAACATTTACTCTTCCATTAACAGATCTGGGCTTTATAAAACCAAGACAAACTCTATCTAGGGAAGAATTAAATCAGCAATAGAGGTTCCAGATCTTAGTACAGATTAAAAGTCTTGACATGTCAGCTCAGAAATTCAGTATCTCAGGCCTAAACCGGTTCTAAACCAAAACATTACGATGTGTCAATCATATTTGGTGAAAACATAGGGAATGTGCCAGGGAATTTTTTTTCATTGACCGACAATAGGAGACAAGTGGTTTCAGTGTTCTGCTGAAATGTAGCGTTGACGTATGTGTGCATCGGTGTGTTTTTGCATGTGCGTGCGTGTGTGTGTAGCTCTTCTTCAGTAGCGCACCGTCTCCATGTTAAATTGGTTATGGCAGCGCAATCCAGCCCTACTTAGAGCCGTCAGAGCAGCCGCTGTGTGACGAGCCTCAGTGAGGACGTGTCATAAATACTGAGGTGTCGTTTCTTTCATGTAAATATACCTCTGTTTCAAGTATCGTCCGTCAATACTGCACATGGGGGGAGATATCTAGCTGTGTGTGCTCTAGAGAACTGCAGTGTCTCCTATTAGGGCCTAGTTTTGTCTGGGAGTAAAAGATACACTTTCTAAGGGGGCATATTTTTTTTTTTTTTTTTTTTTTTTTTGCTTTTTTTTTTTTGCTTTTTAAGCATTTCCCCCCTAAACTCTACTTGGAACGTTTGTCAAGGATTCTTGCGGCAAAAAATTGTAATTTACTTTTCAATGACAATTTTCCACCATTTATCAGATCCAGAGAATTAAAGGCAACATAAATATTTATTTAATCAAGGTAGTGTCAGCTGAGAAAATTGTTTTAGTTATTGATTTTTGATAAACTATTATAGCCGTAATTCCTTTTGAAATACATGCACTAAAGAATTACTCGTACTACTAATAATTTTGATTTCATGTTTTTGCTTATGTACATTTGTTTTATACTTCTATTCAAAAGTTTGTGGTTGTTAAGATTTTAAAAATGTTTTTTAAAAAGTATCTTATGCTCACAAAGTCTACATTTGTTTGATGAATCAAATAATTTATGGATAATTTAATTTAACAGTTATATTATGAAATATGGCTGCAATTTAAGTAATTGTTTCTATTGTAATATTTTGAAATGCCATTTATTCCTGCAATGGGAAAGCTGAATTTTCAGTCATTACTCCAGTCTTCAGTGTCACATGATCCTTCAGAATCATGCTAATGTGCTGATTTGCTGCTCAAGAGACATTTCTTATTATTATTATCCATGTTGAAAACAGTTGTGAAACAAATCTATTTAAATCTGAGAAAACAGTAATCTAACCGATCTGATACATCCTTGCTGAATACAATTACATATTAAAAACAACCACAACAAAAATCTTACTGACCCCAAACTTTTGAATGGTAGTGGATGTAACTGACTTGTTGTGATTGTCTAACTTCTTTGCAAATTTTTCTTTCAGTTATGACGAGCCAAGCTAAATTGTTATTGCTGTGTCAGCAGTCGTATGTGAATGGTTGACATCCATAATGATTTCTGAATGACCCCCCCTTTTTTTTAGTTTCTGGAATTGATGTTGTATGAACCTGAAGGGTAGTTGGAGTATGTCTATATAGTATCCATTATGCAAACTAGGAAAATTCAAGCTTTCCTTGATATGCCTGTTTAAATTACTGTTCCTTAAAGGAGTTGGTACAGTAATTTGGTACAGTAATTCAACTTGCCACGTTGAGTGTGACGTTTCCAGCCATTTGCATTCAAAATGGCAGAGTTTTGATGTTTAAGTGCATAGCAGCTTTCAAGCCGAATGTTAGGACACTGTTGTAGGACAGACAGTGCAGGGAGGATGGAGGGAGGAGGGGCAAGCACTGTCTAAAACCCATCACTCATTGGTTAATGATACTCTCCTCTCATTTAGCCACACCATTCTCCCACTTCTTTTAACCCTTCACAAATCAAACGTGGGGTCATCCACAGTTCACAACCCCCAGGTGGTCAGGAAAACGCTACCACGCCCTCGAGGGTCCGTTTGACGGCATGTCTGAGTGTGTGTTGTTCCCTTAACTGTTGTCGAGGTGCTGATTTCTCCACAACTTCATCGCCGCTGCTCTGTTTTTTGTCTCGTTGCCTGTTTGTCTGGTGTCAGTCTCGTAGCGTGTGTGTGCACGAGGTGTTTTTTGAGCCTGGTGGCAGATTTATTGCCTTTGTGCTGTTATTGTGGTATAAGAGCTGAAAAGTGTCTGTCTGTTCCTGTCACTAAAATATGTAAGATGTTTTTCCTTCGTCTTTTAAGGTGTTTGTTGATTGTAACCCACTGGCTGTATAAAGTTCAGAATTGCAGATGAAGACATCTAAAGAGCTCACCTCATGTATGTTGTTTGTTTGTAATAGAATTTAAACATGTAATTCAACATTCTATATAAGCCCCGCCCCTTGTGGATATTTTGACTAATTTGCGTTCAGCTACCAGTTAGTGTATAATAAAGGTTACAATGGTTAAAACTATTTTAAATCCCAAATTCCTCAGTTCTGAATATGTGAAAATTGTCATCAAATTTAGTTTTGGTTTTGAAAAACGTTAGTCTGCGCGAACAATCTTTGTGCGGCTCGCCTACGTTCATCCTTGAGCTTTTCCTGCAATCTGTCAACTAACAAGATGCAAAATGAAACCTCTCTCCCTCCCTCCCGCACTCCCTCGCTCTCTCTTCCTTTCCACAGTATCCTCTTTTCTCACACTAAATTTAGGTCACAGCTGTAAAGACAATGAGGCTGATTTGAGTATTTCTCTAGTACTTCCTCTGATGTTTGGTTTTTGTCAGCAGAGACTCAAATAGACACGTTTGCATTTGATGTTTTTATCGTAGCATATCATTCTCCTAGTACAGTTCGGTAGTTTCTCAGTAGTGATACTGTGTCTGTTTGTTTCCTCTCAGGTAACGAGAAACCCCAGAGCTGTGGAATTAAAGTCTTTTACCCATAATCCATCTGACCTGGGTTTGCTATTCCCCCACCGCAAACCTTAAATCAATCTACAAATTCAGCTCCATGTCCCTGCTCATAAAAGAGTCTCCTTTTGCATTCAAAAAAAATTAGGAGAAAAGAATGGGAGAAGAAAAAACAGCCGTGTAGGAAAGCAGGGACCTTATATAAAGGGCATGGTCTGCGTCCATGCCAGAAAAGCCTTGATTTCCTTTTGCAGTGCGGCCATACATCAGAGGCCCTCCCAGCTGGACTGTCACACTCTGACAGAATGACATGTGTCATTTATCAAAGGGGCCAGAGCTTGGGAAAACTCATATGACAAAGCCTGGGAGAGTTCATTCCCCCTTATCCACAACACACACACACACACGCACATATAATCCATCTCTCTCGTTCTTTCACTCGCTCACACACACACAATTCCCTCCCACCTTTTCGGTGCTCGCCTGTTGCCAAAAAATGGGTCTGTAATATTTCTGTCATCTACACACCAACTTGCTGTTCTTTTCTCCTTTCTCTCTCTCGCTCTGCTTCAAAGTTTTTGCTGTGTATTATTCTCCTCAAAAGCTGTTTGCAGTAGCAACCCTTCATCCGCATAATTCCTGCGTTAATTACAGAATCGTGTGTATTTGAAGTGATTAAACCCAGCGTAATGAAGCTGAAGATCTCAGATATCCTATATTGCGCGAGTGTTGCTCTGCTGGAATCCATTCATCATTTCGAGCAAACTTCATTCTTAAGTCTACTTGCACCAGCTGAGAGAGAGAGCGGGAAGGAGAGGGGTCAAATATAGTTCACACTGCTGTGTACTACTCTACAGGGCACATTCACCCATCATTCAAAATGTGCTTTCTGTCTCTCATTCTGAGAGGCGGGAATAGATGAATTCCACAGGCTCTCAGCTCTGGGTTCCAGCGTTGCACGGCTGACCTTCGACCCCTTAAATGAGCTATGAATATGTGGTGTGTAATGATCCTCACGCTGTAAACATTACATGACGCAGAGACTGTCATGGGAATCTTGGTGTTACCCACCCAGAGAGAACAGCAAAGAGAAGATACTTTTTATGAGTTCGTGAAGTATGACTCTTCATACAGATCTGTGCTCTGAGAAAGAATCTTTGTGGTTGGCAAGTAACAATCTTGTGTCTGAATTGGACACAAAACATCTTAACAACAGTCATATCGATTGGGAAATTGAGCCATGCTGCTTGTGTAGGGGATACAAAGTTGAATCTGGCTCACTCCCAGTATGAATCTTCTTCTCTGACAAACGATTCATAGTCTGATCAAAAGATTCATACTCTGAGTACCAGTTGTTGGTTTCGAGTGTGAATTTTTTGCTCATAGAGTACAAATCTGGCTCGCTCTGGGTATGAATCTTCTCCTTGGAAAGAACTATTTGAGCTCAAACATTAATCTTTGTATGCGTCTTCATATAAATCTTTGCTCTGAGCATGAATCTTTGGGCCATGTACCAATCTTTGTTCTGAATTAGACACACAACATCCTTGTTAAATGTAAACATCAATAAAACAACTAAGTTGGCAAATAAAAAAGTAATTTGGAAAATCATGCTTATGTATATGAAGTTGAATTTGGCTCACTCTTAAGTTCACAAATGATTTGTGCTTGGAGCAAAAGATTCATATGCAAATGACCAGTCTTTTGCTCAGAGTGTGAATCTTTGGCTTGAAGTTCAAATCTGAGCCATGTCGCTTATTTGAGTGATTCAGTGTTGAATATGGTTCGCTCATAGTGTTAATCTTCTACTTTGAACAAACTGTCTTTTCCTCAAAACAAAAGATTCATATTCCGATCAGCAGTCTTCTGCTCAGAGTATGAATCTTCTGCTTCGAATGTGAATCTCTTGCTCAGAGTGCATATCTTTTACATTATACATTAAGCCATAGTGCGAAAACGAATGTGGCTGATGCCATTCCCCTTCTTCTCCCCATCCGTCCCAACTATGAATCTTCATTTCAAGTACGAATTAGTTAGAACTAATTAGTTCATTCAGATACTTCATTCACAGGTCGTTTCGTGAGCTCTTGTCCTCAGGATATGAAAATTATGAATAAAAGATGGAAAGAACAAGATTAAATGAATAAAAATCTGTATTGGTACGTGGTGCCATACAATGTCATCTTCCCTTTAGGAGGAATTCATTCTCTCTCTCTCTCTCTCTCTCTCTCTCTCTCTCTCTCTCTCTCTCTCTCTCTCTCTCTCTCAGCAGGTTGCCACTCCTTCTTTCACAAATTCTCTTTTCTCTCTCTCCCTCCACTTCCCCTCACGTTCCCCTCCCTCGCGGTGGAGGGGCAGGCCTTTTCATTTGTCTTCATAAGCCTAATTTATTTTTGCAGCCAGATGTGAGCTGACAGGCATCAGTCAGTGGGGCCGTTGGTCCCCCCCACCATTCCCAGGTCAGCAAAGCAGTCACGTCTCTCCGTTTGACTGAGTCCCCCATCAACATTACACAAGATGGATGTGTCTTTAAGGGCCAGATTGATTGTGGATATCGGAGTTATGGCATCATTTATCATGGTGAATATTATTTAGGTGCAGGGGAAGAACAAGAGAGAGGAGATGGGGGGACGGTGTATTGTTAGAGGGCAATTGGAAGGCTGTGAAAGTTTAATTGTGTGTGTGTGTGTGTTTGTGTGTGTGTGTGTGTGAGCGGAAGGAGAGGTCGTTTGTTTCTGGAAGGTTTAGCGAGTTTTGCTATGCTTTCGCTTCTGCCTGGGAATATCATGTTGTGTTGAGGGATGAGCTTTTTGTACTTTTTTTCCCTCTCTCTCTCTCTTTCTCTCTCCCACTCGCCCGCTCTCTCGGTTTCTGATGTGTTGTTATTGATTGTGTGTGATGTGGGCCTCTGTGTGATTTAGTGCTCCTCTCAGGACCCTCCATACACTCTGCTCCTCTCTCAGCCCACTTTCACGCCCGTCACAGAAGCTTCTGGAAAAAAAGAAAGCGTCTCCAGCTCTTTGTGTGGCTGGGCCCAGGGTCAGAGAAGAGTGTTCAGGACACCAACCAACAAATTTATCATTTTCCGTCCCTCAGCTTCAGTCTCTCAATGTGTCCAAGCTGAGGTGAGGCTCATTGTTAGATTCAGCAACACGTTTTCCTTTCTGCTTTTATCTAGTCATCTTTCATCTCTCTTTAGGAAGGTGGGATGTTCTGTAAGACCCATAACTTCCTTATTGTTAAATGTGAACAATATAGAGCAGATATTACAGCAGATGGCACTTGTTATCTGAAACATTGAGCCATGGTTCTCATGTGGGCGACACAGTTTCAGATCTTGATTGTCACTTTTTGTTTTGTTAATGTAGTATATATTTACTATATTTTCTTTCTATTATTATTATTTTTATGGTCCTTTTCCACATTTTTTGACTTATCTCTTTTTATTTTATTTTTGTTTTTGTCATTAGAAGTTTAACATTTTTGATTTTACAAAATAAGTATAATTCTCTTTCTTGTTGTTACTTATTACACTATTATTATTATTATACATTTGCCAAATGTGTTTATCTAAAGTAATTTAAAGTGCATTCATGATATGCATTTTAATGTAAATGTTTATTCCCTTGAAATCAAACCCATTAGCTTGTGTTGCTATTGCTTTGCTCTCTACCAGTTGTGCTACTATTGCCATGAACAATTTTCTATTGATTTTCAATTTTCAATTTTTTTTTTTTTTTTACAACAAATACCGTGGCTGGGCCAATCTGTTTTTTTTTTTTCTTTTTTTCTCACTGCTTACCTCACTGACGTCATTGACTCAGGAGCCAGTAGTTGCCCTTAGCAGACCAAGGGCAAAAACGCAAGCCCAACAAGCCTTTCTCAGAGCAGGCGTGAATCAAACAAGCAAGAGAACACGGATGACATCAGACACTTATTTCTTTTAGTCATTTAGGCAGCAAAGGGTAGACAGTAGCAAAAAGAGCAGAGCAGCACGTTTTATTGGATGGTATGGAGGATTATTTATGACAACAGCCCCTTTTTTCCCCAGCTTGGAGATGCTTTTGGAATGCAACCTGATATCCAGTAGTAACAGTCTGGTCTTCAGAGGGCTGCTAAAGTTTACAGTGATCTGACCCTCAGGGGCCTCTATCACAGATCATATAATACAGGAAATCAGGAATAATGTTTTTAATTCTGTGTTCTACTAGAATTGCAGGATGTTGAAAGGCAAAGTTACAGAGTGTATATGTGTGAAGGGGCTCTGACTGCCCATATTTGTCTGTATCCTACAGGTTTTCAGTAGTTTCACTGTATGTATACATGTTCGTCCGGGGATCTCCGCCAAATGGTTGCTGCCCATATTTGTCTCTCACATGTGCAGGGTTTCCCGGTCAGGGAAGGGTCAGGCACTGGGAATGTATGTGTGTGTGTTAGCTGAGGGGTGGGATGACGGCACTGGCACATTTGATTGATGGGTAATTGTGCAACCAGACTCAGCTAGACTGAACTGGTGAGGTCACGGCCTCAGAGAGGAGGTGCTTTTTGTCCTCCTTGCTTTTTTCTTGTCCCTTTCTGTGACGTCTTGCCATTCTCTCTGTGTTTATTAAATATTAGTAGTTGCTTTCTTTCTTTCTTTCTTTCTTTCTTTCTTTCTTTTCGGCTGACCATCTTCTTTTCCCTCCTCCCCTTCACTGTTTTCTTTGTCCCTCTTCCCAGGATTCCTCCTGTAGATTTTTTTTCTTTTTATGTGAATTATTTTCTGTGGTCGCATGTTGATTACGGCCATTCATCAGACGTGTCCTCTTTCAAGAAACTTTTTCGACAAAGTGCTCTCATTGCAATCACTTTTGTTATGGTTTAGACCTTAATCTATGATCTGCTATCAAACCCTGTTTGTACTTTGCTGCAGTCATATTTTACCCCTCAGAGTTAAGAACTTATCACGCTGAGCGATTGCTGGATGCTCTCCTCGCCGCGCTCACAGGTGCTGAACGAGCCTTTCTTCATGGCTGTTTTTCCTCTGATTCACTCCAGATTAGATTACAAACAACCCACCTCTCACCAAACAGCTGCAATTCAGTCACAATTTGACAGGAAGTCTTTAGCTCATGATAAATAGGACAACAACCACAAACACGTGTATCGCATTCCTGCTAAATTCAGTTTCTCCATTGCTACTTTTATAAATAAAGTAACAGGATTGGGAAATGTCACTAGTAAGATTCAAACTCAAATTACTGACGTGAGAACCAGGACTCAATATGTCGCAAACCACTCAGCTACGGCTCTGATGTAAAGTTTGTTTTTAAGATGCTCATGTTTCCTCAACAGTGTTTGGTGTTGACGTCTGAGGCCTTCGAGAGGTAAAGTTGTCTTTTATAGCCGAAGCTCTCAGTGGTCTGACAGGAATGAGGGAGGAAGCGTATGAGGCAAGAGCCGTGGAAGACAGTAGCGTGTTGATGAGGGTCGCACTGCGTTCATACTGCAGGCTCTACTGTTTTTCATCTTTTCTCTTTCAGAGCAGCCTGATTTATGGTAATTATCCATATTTAGGATCATCTATCAACTGGTAGTTGCTAGGCAATGGGAGCAGCTGCTGTGTGCGTGTGTGTGTTTGGGCTGGCGAGTTTTCTGTCAGGTACTCTGCTCAGGTGATGGCCTAGTGGAGAGACTGGGGGATTTAAATAGACCAAAAAAAAAAAAAATTATTTCCTTCATCCTCGTTTTCTCATTCTCCCGCTCTCAGTTTCCGTCATAGCTCCCTCCGCATGGGGGTTCTCTGTCTGTTCTGACATTGTTGTGTCTCTGAGCACCAGGGTGGATGGTGTGTTATCTGTTTCTCTGTGAGGGCACGGCGTAGGGGAGACGCTATATACGGGCGGCGTGTTTGGACTCCAAACCTCCCGGTTTAGCTCAGGATTAGGGAAGCTTTTGAACCTGTGCGACCAAACGCAAGTGATTTTTCAAATGAAAGAACTGTTTCCCATGTAAAGGGCCAGATGGGGACGAGACTGCAGTGCTTAGGATATAATGGCCATTGTCTCACGGCTGGGCTGTTCCTCTGACAACGGCGAAAGGTGATTTATTGACTGCGCCTGACGGCACGACGGCCCACCAACCACTATGACCAAACCTGCATAGAGAAGAAAAAAAAAGACACAAAGCAAGAAGTATATAGAAACTGGAAAAAGCACTGCAATGCAGGAACAAGCAGCAGGAGATTGAGGATAAACAAACAATATGAAATATTTGTGTTTATTTTACAGCTGAAGAGATTATTAGAGACAGCTGCATGGATGGTTGGAAAATCACTTATTGAAGTCATTATTGATTGCAACGCACATGCGGGCTTTTTTCTTCTTCCCCCTCAGATACCAGGATCAAGCAGAACCCCTGGAAATCAGGCCTGTTATATTCATTCTTCTCTCGTCTGACTGCTAGCTCTTGTAGCTCTTCACCTCGGTTCAAGGGAACCACAAGTCCTGCTTATCAAAAACACATTAATTATGTGTGCGAATGGGATGTACTAATAATAAAACTAAATATCTGTTTACAAACATTAATTTACCTTAATTTCATTAATTTTCCAAGCGATTCAAATATTTTATTTGATATCTTCTTTGAATTCCGACTGAACCACACGTGTGTATCAGATGTGTGTCGCACGCAAACACACTATCAACAGTGCTAATTACAAGAAGGTAATTATTTGTGGAAGTATTCAGGTGAAGATTGAGGCACCTTCAATTACTCAGCAATCATGAGTGCGGTTTAATTAGCTAACATGCACTCGTTTAGCATCTCCTTGTTTACTCGGCTTTCCGTAATTCACTGTGTGGAGCTCGTGCAATAACAACATGCAGCACAGCTGCTTCACTGGAAACGTCTTGGGGTGATTCTTCACTTAGGGGAACTTTTCTGTCCCCTGGGATGAATTTTCAATTTTGACCGTGTACTAGCTTCCACTTATAGTATTAATTTTACAGACAGGAAAATATCAGTGTGCATTTTTATAAAGAACCTAATATAAATACAGAAGCCAAGAAACAATTTCAAAGGGATTTTTTTTCCAAGGTTTTTTTTTCTCCAAGTAGGCTGTGGTACTTTGCAAACATCTGAAGGAGATGCATTTTAGTGTATTTTGTATTATTAGTGATTTTAACCAATAATGTACTAAGTTTTATTATTTATTTATTTTTTGTGCTGTATCTCTGGCCTAGTGTGGGTGTTATAGTAACGTCCACTATTTTAGGCTGTTGTAATTTAAATTGATCATGACTTAAGGTCAGGTATTAAATAAATCAACGTAAACTGCAAATTCATTTTTGGATCCTCTTCCTTTTCTCTACATGCAGCACAGCTATTCGTGCTATATTTAAGTAGCCAAGCAAACGTTAGCTACGCTATGCACTTCCTCTTCTTAAAACATGTCTGACCTCACCGTACTCTTGCAGGGTGGATTACCTAAGTAAAGTAAATTGCTGTTAATAATCCGTTAATTGAGCCCTTTCATTATTCAGCAAGCATTTTGATATCGCCGTTCAGCAGTCTTGGGGGATGACGGGACGTGAGCGCCTTGTTGTGGTTTGTACGGCCGTGAGACCTCCATTCATGGGCTGCTCTGAATGAGGACGTAACGGCGGCTGAAGGAGACAGACCCCGTCTCACTCCCCCGGTGCTGCTGTCACCTCTGCTTTGCGCTTCCCTCCCTATTGTTTGAAGCTAATGTAAAACGCACTGTCTATATGACCCATTTTAGCAGCCCATTAGCATAATTTGGCTGTCGCATGGCCACCGAGTTAATGTACTTGCAAATGACAGGGAAAGTGTGTTATACGACCTTAGGGTTTTTAAAAATTAAATGACAAAGTAGGCCGCACTTTGCATAAGTATGGACTTGACATTGGAGCGCGTGTGTGCGTCTGTGTGTGTTAGCAAGTGAGTGAGTGATATTGTAGTTGTGTCAGTGCAAGGTGATGTGAAAGCATTTACACAGTAGTATTTTAGTTCATCTACTTAACAAAACTTTTTTTTTTTTTATTGGTAGAGATACAGAAACCATTAGTCAAATTTGATATTTTAGCATTTTTAATGGCTTATTGACTTTGACAGGGTTATTATAGTTAACTAAAACTGAAACTAAATTTAAAACATAAAAAAAGTTTTTGTTTCTTGAAATAAAATTGACCTTAACTGAAACAAAATATAAAAACTGTTTTATTTCAGCTGCCAAGTCAACATTTGTCTTTTAATTAAGTTTGATTCATACAAAAACTTAAATAAAAACTGTATAGACATGTACTTAAAAAAAGCTATTAAAATGACAAAAAAACTAAACAAAATGACTAAAACTTCCAAATAAAAATGGAAAATATAAAAATGGATTAAAATATTAAAACTAAACTAGATAATATTAACTAAAAAAACTAAACGTATTATAAAAGGAAACTTAAAGAACAATCAAATAACCCCCCCCCCTTTTTTTTTTAATATCTTACGCAAATATTCAAATTCATTTTAAATGTAATCATCAGGGAAATCAAATGTAATCTGAAGTTATAACTTAAGTAATTACATATCAGTCATTAGTGCACAATTCTCTGTTTATTCTCGCGTTCTCATCTCCGTTTGATGTAATTTTTCTTATTTTTAATGGCTATGTCTGTTGCCCTAGTTATATACCTCCATCCATACTCGTTCACAAATATCTAAAGTGAAAAGATGAATTTGGAGTGCAGAATGGAATGCCACACCAGTTCTTCATGGGCCTGAAGCTATTCCGCCATATGGTGGCCTATTCCACACGGAGGATGGTGGGAGGGGGCTGGGCCAGCCTTTTACAAGAGATGCTTAAAGAGGCAAAGCAGATATTAATTCAGAGAGCCTACTCCAGAGTGTCCGCAGGAGCACAAATCACTGTCAGCGGATACGGAGAGGTGGGCAGGGTCCATGTAAAACGCCCGTCTGCACTTCAAAGCCTTCTTTTGTTTAGTCTGTAATAAAGTTAGATGTGTCTCGCAGAGAAAAGGGACGAAAAAAGCCTGGAGACAGAGCACAAAGGAAGTCCTCAAAGAGGACGATTGTGTGGAAGATGGTGAAAAATGTGAAGGTTCACATTGGGCTAGAGAGAGAGAGAGAGAGACAGGGTGGGGGGGTCAGATCTACAAGCCAAACCCCCCTCAGAAATCTGTCCATCTCCACAGTGCCCTTATTACATTGAACAGCAGCCATCAATCAACGTGAGTCCACAGAATAGAAACAACAATCATTATTCACACTTCAGAATAAACGGAATAAAGAAAGTAAGCGTGAAAAAGGTTTACAGGCAGGGTCCAAAATGAAGACTTGCCAAGCGACAAATGGGAGTAAGAATTGGCATCGGAGATGAATTAAAGAAAAGTTACTTGCATGGAACTGCAACATAATACATGGCTTAAATCAAATCATAGGAATGATAGTCTGATGTGAACAATTCAACTCAAACCATCTAACCAAAGAAAGCACCAGTCTTGACCTTTACCTCAGTAAATAACTTACTTTTAGAATAAAAGATGCCTTTTTTTTAGATGCCAATGTTTTTTATTCAGTGTTGCAAATCCTATTGAATATATAATAAATTATTATATTAGAAACATATTAGGATGCAAGTTACATAATGACCTGCATAGTTTGTCACTAACATGCAATAATTTCTCCATTATGCTACCAAATGAGTACATTAGAAACATATATGAGGATGCAAGTTATGTATTGACTTGCACAGTTAGCAACTAATATGCAAGAGAAAACTAACACTATTCTGATAAATATACATTTTGAATGAATTTATTTTTTTTTTTTTTGTTTTTTTTTTTTTACCAACAAAATTATTAACCAGGTTCATTTTGGACTCTCTTTAAAGTAACTTGTCCAAGAAATCACTACACCTACACAACATATTGTACATCTCTGTTTACTTTGGTGAACTTAGATTTTTTTTCCCGATATGTTATAAAACACATTATGCATTCATTTCTAGAATCGGCGCAGTTGCCATTGCCAGTTTCGCAGACAGCCCTTCCAGATTGCAGCAGGCCATAAGTGGACCGGGGCAGACAGCATCATGCTACCGAAGCCTTGTTTTAACTGCCCTGGAAAAAGAGGAGAGAGAGAGAGAGAGATTGCTGCATTCTCACTGACATGCAGAGCATTACCATAATTGGCTTTTCTACATGATAGGACAGAGGAAATAATAATGTCATTTTATTTACAGCCTTCAGTGTCCTGCCCCTCTTCCCCTCCTCCTTTTCTCTTTCACTCTCCATCTCTCTCCCTGTCTGCCTTCAGCGTGCTGCGTAGGTCAAAAGACATGGTTTGATCAGCCCTGTCCAAAGGCATCAAAGTTGAGTGGCATGTAATGGAGACCCAGTGACAAACCACATCGGCCAGCCAAATAAGACTTGCCAGTTTTCCCATTAAAATGTCGGTAAACGGCGCGGCTTTTCTCTGCACACTCCAAAACCACTCTGACCGGCTAAATCAGCCGACTGAGGGAAGGCAGAATTGGACATTAGTAGTGCAAATGACTGTAGTGATTGCCCCCTCTCCTCCTCAATAAAATAAATAAATAAGAGGAAGGAGGCGGGGGAGAGAGACAGGCGTCGGTGGGCCGTGTTAGTGACAGTCTGGGAAGGAGAGGCCTTCGGCATCTGCGCTCTGTCCACAAGCATTCTCGTTCCCCTTTTCGAGTTCGAACACTTAGGCCTGACACGTCTCGAGTGCACCAGCCAGCTCAATCAGACAGACCTAGTTTTGTCCAGCAGACCGCTTGGAAGCAGCAGAAAAGATGTATTTGTGAAGAACAGCAGATGTTTTTGGCCTACCAAAATCACTTAGTTCCAAGCTCTGTAGGCAACTTTTTGAGGCATCATAAGTAAGCAAGTTGGCTATGAAATAGCTCTCTAGTGTTATACGCTGGTTTAACATGGTTTAGTGGTTAGCATTGTGCTCTGGGGTGTATATGGGAAATGTGTGTTCGAATCCAGCCTGTCTCTCATGTCCTCTTATTTCAACACTAAAGAATTATTAAATGGAGCTTTAATGTGTATTTTCAGATTTCCGTTTACAGAAATGGTTCAATCTCGTCTAGAGTCACGGCTTGCTAATTCTCCGCTGTTTGTTGGGCAACTGCATGCGAATCTCAACGCTCGAGTGCTCGTATGTGGGTGGTGTTTCTAAGAGCTGGCACTGGCGTTGTTTGTGTGTGTGGTGTCATGGGTGTCTATAGCAAGAAGGTTCACTCTCTGCGGCTGATCTTTGTTGGCTGAGACTGTGAGCTCTGCTCGTGTGCGTATGTGTGTGTATGTCCCGCTCATGTCCCGTTGCTGTGTCACCTGTCTAAACTCAGTGAGATCTCAGCAGCCACAGTGACAGCTCCGCTCTGGACACAGATGGCCACGCTCTCCTGCACACACACCTCACATCTCGCACACCTCATACATGCACACAAGCACAAGGCCCCGGTGCTCTGGCTGATCGTTTTAGATGTTGGTGGGCACTCAAGAACATACACACCTTTGTTCTGTCTGTCCATACTGGTGTGTGGCGTTTGATAGAACACACACAAGCACAGGGGCGTAAGAACGATTTGAAAATTGTGTGGGGTGGTAGGGGGCACACTTTAAATATTATCGGCCTCGCTCATGAATATTAATTAGATCGTATAATTCTTGTCAGGTAGTTTTAAATGATTTGCTGAAAGGCATGTAAGTGAACGCCATATTAGGAAGATTACAACAAAGCAGGTGTCTCGTTATTGAATTTTTTTTTTAAGTTTAACTGAATAAGACGTGTGTGTGTATGTGTGTGTCTATTTATATATTTATTTTTGAGTATACAATGTCATTTATAATTATGTGACCCTGGACCACAAAACTAGTCATAAGGGTACATTTTTGAAATTGAGATTAATACATCATCTGAAAGCTGAATAAATAAGTTTTCCATTGAAAGGAAAATCTGGAATCTGAGAGTGAAAAAAAACACAAAAAAAAAACAGAATATTGAGATAATCACCTTTAAAGTTGTCCAAATGAAGTCCTTAGCAATGCATATTACTAATCAAAAATTCAATTTGTATACATTTTCAGTAGGAAATTTTACAAAATATCTTAATGGAACATGATCTTTACTTGTATTCTAATGATTTTTGGCATAAAAGAAAAATCTATAATTTTGACCCTTACAATGTATTGTTGGCTATTGCTACAAATATATCTGTGCTACTTATGACTGGTTTTGTGGTCCAGGGTCACATATGTAGATCTTTTGATATGACAGACATACGTAAAGATGCGTATATGATTTCTATTTAAACATTTCTCAATTAAGGTTGTACTGGAAAGGAACAAATTGGAAGCGAAAATGTAATGTTTTGTTTTGGCCTCCCAAATTTGATCAACATTTGTTGAACCAGACTTTCAGGCCTTGTTTTGTATCCTATCCTTGGAAAGTGTCTGCTGCACTCAGTAAATCAAACTCTTTCTTGTTCCCCGCCACATCAAAAGCATAGTCTTTTTATAGCAACTATTGATTCGGTTAATTGTGTGTATTCTTAACAAGTTATCTGTGGCGTTTTCTGCTGGCAGCACAATGTGGGCTTATTTTTGACTGACAAACACAACAAGCCCCTCCCCCCTCCTCTCCTCTTAATCCCTCTCTTATTGTTCAGCGTGATGTTTAAAAGCAGGCCCCCGATAAGAGATGTCAGCAGTCAAACTTCTGATTGGGTTATTAAGTGTGAGCTGTCGTTGCCGTCGTCTGGTGGGTTTCTTTTTTTTCCCCTTTTTTTTTTTTGACGCAGATGGCAAAAAATTGGCAAGTCGTGTTTGACGGCTTGATGCAAGGACAGTGACATGCCAACGCACATGCCTGTCAGATGCCATGCGGTGTCAGGGGCTGAGGAGATGCGCTCGATTTAGTGTCAGGTTCTGCCCATCTCTTTGCGAAAAAAGCCTTCTCGTTCCAGCTTTCTTCTGTGCTCCCCCCCACCCCCCGTCTCACTTTTCTCTCTCTCTCTCTCGGCCCCTCTATCACTCTCTCTGTAATTACAGCAAAGATGAAAAACTTCTCTCTTTGTTTTAACATGATAAGCTGTCTTAAATGCTGCAGTGACTTAAAGGAATTATCAGGGCTTCAATCCACTGAACCGTGTTGCGGCGTGAACATTTCTTTTAAAGCGATATTTGGATAAGTGATTTATTTGACAGTTCGTAATGTTTATTTCACCAAATCCTTTTCGCTTTACGCCGCATACTTGATTTCTCTGAGGAATTGACGGATTGAAATCCGTCTGAGAGCTTGAGGTGGAATCAGTGATTCCTCCGGATCAGAAGCCGTCCTTTAAGAATATCCGAGTAACGGGAACGCCACATACGCCACGTTCCCAGCTGTTCACGCCCCTACAGCTTCCTCCATGCAGCTGTAAATGGCACCTTACAAACATCAGGTACGGAGTCCGTTCTGATTACGTGTGCTCAGCTGCACGCCGTTTGAAGCTGACAGCACATCTGCTTCAACCACTGAGACGGATCTTGGCATCTCGGACAGACATCTCCTGGTGGCTCGCTGAGATAAAGGAACAACTCTTCAAGCGCTGTCTCTTTTTCTTCTCTTTACTCCCTCCATCTCCTCTTCTGCTCCCCTCTTTTCCTGCTCTGTCTCTTTCTATTGCCTTCAAAGTTGTGCAGGCTGTTGTTGCGGCTTTTCTTCTCCTGTTGTGTTCAAAATGGCTGATAGTAACAATACCGCTCACAAAGCGAACAGGAGGCTTTTTTATAGCCGGACATGCTGTGAAAATGCATGCGCTCGCTCACACACACACACACACACACACACACACACACGAGCATGCTCGAAAGAGGTACTTTGATGTGTTTCGATGACGGAGAGCTCATTTTGTTTATCTCCCACTGCAGATCGAAACTAGCTGATGAAACAGGAATTTAATCCTACCGCTCCTCATTAAGCACTTGGTCTCATGGACCTTTATTCTCTTTTCATTAAGCGAATTAAACGAGTAGCATTCTCTCTCTCTCCCTCTCTCTCGCTCTTTTTGTCTCACAGCTGTGGGTGCCGACAGTGGGCTATCACTCTGTTTTTTCTGTCATAGCTCTGTCGGCACACAATAGAGTGAAGGAGCTTTTTGTGGCTGAAACATGAAACCTTACATTTGTGAACATTATTGTTCTGTTCCTTTTCCCCCATGTAATACATCTGACAGTACATCTTATTACCACACATTTAGCTGAGGAAAATAAGCATTTTCTGGTGTGTGGTGTAGGCAACATTTTTCAGTATCCTCTTTTTTTTTTTACCTTGAGAAATAAATGTGCACTTAGCAGTAATACGCAGAACAAAAAGAGCCATATTTGCACAAATAAGCATGAATGTGTATTTCTAAAAAAACGATGCTGTTTTCACTAAAAATCAATGCATTAACTGGTTCTTATCAATCTACTGGGACTCTTTTGGTCAAAATATTGACAAGGGAGGAAGACATCGATGCCAGTGTTTAGAGAGCAGGTGGCCGATATAGTACATATAAAGCAATTTAAAATCAACATGAAATCCAAAATGACTCTATTTATTTTATCAAAAGGATAGTTCACCTAAAATTTTAAATATCATTTACTCACCCTTCTTTTGCTCCAAACCTGTATGTCTTTCCCAAAAGATCATATTATAAAGAATGGTGTCAGCTGTTTTCGTCCAAATAATGAAAGCCATTTGGCTCCAAAACAATGGATCATACTGACTTTCATTGCATGGACAACAGGGAACAAATGAGACATTTTCTTCATAAACCTCAATCAAAATACTATTTACTGTTAACCAAGATGCTATTTTTCTATACAAATCTTTAACTAAAAGATAAATTGGACACAAAATTGCTGTAATTAAATCTGTATATTTTTAATTTTAAGATTTTTATGAAAAACAAATGTTAACAGCAACTTGGAAGTAGATTTTGAGACTGACCTAAAAGCAAATACTGCTAAATCCTATAAGCAGGCATGGTTATCGGTCAGTAATAAAACATTGGCCAATTAACTGGCCTATCACTAGAAGGAAGGAGCACTAAAATGGTTATGTATCCTCTTGTCTTTTCTCACTCTCTCTTTTTCCCCTGTGGCTGCACACACTCTTGACTCCCCGAGAGTTAGTACAGCATGGACCATGACAACATGACATGCTATTTCCACTTGCATTTTAGCATGACTCGCTGCGAGAACTTCCATCGCCTCTGCCAACAGCATTGAGGCAAGCTGCACCCCGTGCTGCATCCCTGGCAATAACTCAGACGCAATCTCACACTCAGAGGAGTCTAGCTTGGCTAGTGCATGGGAGAACTGGATCAATGTCACACACAGTCTGTGCCCTCTAACTACAGGGAAAAGGAGGACGAAAAAAGCGAGACAGTGTAGTCAATATGGTGGTGTTCATATAGAGTTTGTTTTTTGTAAACAATAGGGGTGGGGGGTAAATTTTGTAACATTAGATGTAAATGGATGCATTTTCTGCATCAGTTTTGGAATGATATATTTTGCTTTTATTATAATGCTCACAATATATTTTTTTATAATTTTGTACAAGCATGACATTTACCATTTTTCACACTGGCACATCCTTATAAAATTCACCTGTTTTCACAGTTGTTGTTTTTTTTTTCTAGATACCTTTTTTTTTGCTTTAGAGGACTGATTTTCAAAGGAGGACTCTCTTCTGCCCTCTTTACCCTTGCTGAGCTGTTACACAGGATAGCTTTGTTAGTCTCAGCAGTGAAGGGTGCTATCTATCATAGTCAAGATATGGATGTTTGCCACTTTATAATTGCAAACCTGCGTCCTCTGCCAGGACTATTGACAAAATCTCTTTAGGATTATTATGTAGGCATGTACACGTGCAATGATACATTTTCCACACCTATTCCATTTAAAGTGAATTTACTTATTCAACACTCCATTTTAAGTTGCACTTTGGGGGGCTCTTTTGTCTCATCATCTGTTTTTCCCCTCTGTTTTGTTTTCTCAGCCTATGTGCCGGAGGACGAGCTTAAGGCAGCTAAGATCGATGAGGAGCACCTGCAGGATGACGGACTCTCCTTAGATGGCCAGGATGCAGAGTACCTGTGCAATGAAGAAGACGATGGCCGTGAACAGCTGAGCTACCAAAACTCTCCACTCAGCAATGGCACCAACCCAGACGCCGGCTACGGCTCGCCCCTCAGCGACACCAGCGATCACCTGGCTGACTTCAAAAGCACCTCCTCCAAAGAAGGCCAGGATAAAGAGGAGGTTGAAGACATGGAGACAGATGCTGGACTGTCTTTGCAGGACAGCCTAGCACAGATGAAAGCAGTCTATGCAAACCTGATTTCAGATGCTTCCTGGTCAAGTATCACAAAGGACATTATGAAAAGCAAGCAGGTTAGTGCTAGTAGCACTAACAGTACTCCAAGCAGCCACAAGGGAAACAACAGTGTTGCAAACAGCCATGCAAGCAGCATTACAAGCAGCGGAGCTAGCGGCAGCAGCAATGCTAGTGCTAGCATGAAGACAAGTGTGACGCCAAGCAGCAATTCTACAAAAGCCACTGCATTAAACAATGCCAACAATGGACCCATCAATGGTGCTAACAGTGGGGGTGTTGCATATGACTGGCACCAAGCAGCTCTTGCTAAAACCTTACAGCATACGCCCTACCACCTCATGCCTGAACCAAGTCTCTTCAGCACAGTGCAGCTGTACCGGCAAAACAATAAGCTGTATGGGCCTGTGTTTACAGGTGCCAGCAAGTTCAGATGCAAGGACTGTAGTGCAGCCTACGACACACTTGTAGGTCTCACGGTGCACATGAACGAAACAGGCCATTACCGTGATAACAACAAGGACAAGGAGGAGGACAAGGGTAAGAAATGGTCCAAGCCACGGAAACGATCCTTAATGGAGATGGAGGGCAAAGAAGATGCTCAGAAAGTCCTGAAATGCATGTATTGTGGCCACTCGTTCGAATCCCTGCAGGACTTGAGTGTCCACATGATCAAAACTAAACACTACCAGAAAGTGCCTCTCAAAGAACCAATGCCAGCTCTTGCCTCAAAGCTGGTGCCCTCCACCAAAAAGCGAGCGTTCCAGGACCTGATGTCTCCATGCTCACCTGAGTCAATCTCTAGCACCCCTGGCATTCCACTGGCAGAGACTGCACCCACCAAAGATCAGAAAATTTCAAACCCATATGTCACAGCTAATAACCGTTATGGCTACCAAAATGGTGCGAGTTATACCTGGCAGTTTGAGGCCCGAAAAGCTCAAATTCTTAAGTGTATGGAGTGCGGGAGTTCTCATGACACCTTACAGCAGTTGACAGCCCATATGATGGTGACTGGACACTTTCTCAAAGTCACAAACTCCGCCTCCAAAAAGGGTAAGCAATTAGTGTTTGACCCTGTGGTGGAAGAGAAAATCCAATCCATCCCTCTTCCACCCACAACAACACGTCTGCCGGCTCCCACTATCAAGTCCCAGCCTGATTCACCAGTACACCCATCCACCATGGATGAAAGAAAGGAGTCGGATGAGGAGAAAATGGAGGAACCTGAAGAGAAGAAAATCAAGCAAGAGAAAGAGGATCCCGCTGAGAAGGTGGAAAAGACGGAGAAATCCAGCCATTACAAATATCTAAGAGAAGAGGATCTTGAAGAGTCTCCTAAAGGTGGACTAGATATTCTCAAGTCATTAGAAAATACGGTCTCCAGCGCAATCAGTAAGGCTCAGACCGGTACACCCACCTGGGGTGGATATCCCAGCATTCATGCTGCCTACCAGCTCCAAGGGTCTGTGAAATCATCTATACCTGCTATCCAGAGTGTCCAGATTCAACCAACATTCAACGCCAGCAGCTTGAAATCTTTGACCTCTGACTCCAGCACTCTGATCCATTCTCCAAGCAGCCCATCACCCCCTCCAAACCATAAAAGCAATGTCCTAGCAATGGAAGAGTTGGTGGAGAAAGTAACCGGAAAAATCCCTTCAAAGAAAGACAGGGATGAAAAATCAACTGAACGTGGCTCCAGATATCTCACTTCTGAATTACCCTCCCCTGTTCTCAAAGACCGAAAGGACCTGCCAAGACCAGATGATCTTTGCAAGCCAACAAAAAATGGCACGGTAGATAAAGACCTAGAGCACGTTCCGGTTCGGGACGGAGAATACAAGGAAAGCCATGCAGATAATACTGTCAAGAATGGAACGGATGTCCTTAAATCCCAAGTCAGCAATGGTTGCGGTAATTTAGGAATCATCACTGACCACTCACCAGAACAGCCTTTAGTCAACCCTCTCAGTGCATTGCAGTCTATCATGAACACTCATTTGGGTAAGGCCTCCAAAACAGTCAGTCCACTCCTAGACCCATTAGCAATGCTGTACAAGATCAGCAACAACATGATGGAAAAGCCCATGTACAATCCAGCTCAGGTCAAGCAAGTCGAGCCCATCAACAGATATTATGACAATGACGATGATCAGCCCATGGACTTGACCAAGTCCAAAAGTGGCAATGGGCCCACCAACAATTGTTCATCCACAGTTATCAGCAACAACAACAGCAACATCACAAACAGCACCCGACCCATCTTGTCCACGCTGGCTGAATCGGTTTCATCTCCTCTTCGGGAGAATGCCCTAATGGACATCTCCGACATGGTGAAGAACCTCACGGGTCGCCTGACGCCAAAGTCATCAACCCCTTCCTCTATATCCGAAAAGTCAGATGCAGATGGCTGTGTTTTTGAGGACGGCCTGGATGATCTTTCGCCCATTCAGAAGAGGAAAGGCAGGCAATCAAACTGGAACCCTCAGCATCTGCTGATCCTTCAGGCTCAGTTTGCATCCAGCCTTCGGGAAACCCCTGATGGGAAGTACATCATTACAGACCTTGGTCCTCAGGAGCGTGTACATATTTGTAAGTTTACAGGTCTCTCCATGACCACCATCTCCCACTGGTTGGCAAACGTCAAGTACCAACTCAGGCGGACAGGTGGAACCAAGTTTCTGAAGAACATAGACTCGGGCCAGCCACTGTTTCTGTGTAGTGATTGCGCCTCCCAGTTCAGAACTCCCTCCACATACATTAACCACTTAGAGTCCCACTTGGGCTTTAGCTTGAAGGACCTCTCAAAGTTATCAATAGACCTCATAAGAGACCAGCAAGCAGTCACTAAAATGATCACAGATAAGACATTCAGTGCCCTTGGCTTGACTGATGAGGACTCTAATTCCATATTTCAGTGCAAACTGTGCAATAGGACTTTTGTCAGCAAGCACGCAGTGAAACTGCACCTCAGCAAAACGCACGGAAAGTCACCGGAGGACCACCTCATCTTTGTTACTGAGCTGGAAAAGTTAGAAAAAGTCTAAGGAAAGCAGGCTGGTGGCAGTGAAATGACTGGATCGAGAATCATTGCACTACATCACTGTACTGCACTGCGCCTGAACTGAGCCTTCAAAATCAGTCCAACTTCTGTCGTGAAACTGCCTGATTGGACCATGATCTGTTTCAATTTTTTTCCCCTCGTTTTTCAGTCTTCTGATTTCTATCTCTTGCTTTGTATTGTATTTATCTTATATGTGTCGGTTATGTGCATGTTTTTGTTCTTTATTTTCTTTCTCAGTGACTTCATTCAAACAGAATTTACAATTTGTACTCTGTTGAATTGGGAATGAAACAAACATGGTATCCATGGGCATGGTCTAAAACAAAGTGGCAAAAGAACTTGCGTCGTACTGAACTCACACTATGTCAAAAAAGACTGACTTCATTAAAGCACTCCGTAGTGTCGAATGTTATGAGAATATGTATAAAATGAGACAGAGCTATTTTGTTAATTTGAGCTCCAATTTTCAGATATTGGCTTGACATAAATCAAACTGCAACCCTTTGAAGTGAAAACGATGCATTGTAAATTTTGTTGAGTCTTCTAAACCTCAAAGGATATTGAAGATTTTGTCGGGCTGCCTATGATTATACACTTTGGTTTTTTCAAAGGCATTTCTTTTTTTTAATAATCATTGTTTTTTTGTTGTTAAGTATCATTTTATACAGTAGCAATCTGAAACGTATGCTTTGGTACCACTATTCCTCTTTCTATGGTTTTGCTTCAGTTTCGACCTGTAAAGACTTAATTGAAATCTTATATACAGCACATATATTTAAATGATCAGCGAAGATGTGTAAATTTCCATCATCATATCTTGCCAATTGCCGCAGCTCAACATTGTTTGTATGGTGTGCATTCTTTTATATTGTCATTTTATATATAGTAAACGAAAAGGAAATATGTACAGAGATGTATATGCAGTATATGTGCTGTAGAACCACGATTAATCCTTTAGTTGAACTAAGTTCTCTGATGTGGTAAATATGAATTGACTGAAGGAGTTGCATCACTGTTGATGCATGGAGTATGAGAGGGAACCAAGCAATGCAAAACATGAAATACAGTACATTTCAATGTTTTATCATGCCATTGTGAAAAGTCCCATCAATTCCCTTAATTAAAAAAAAAGGAAAAAAAATGTTTTTGTCCCTTAATTGTAAAATAAAACCTGAAGCATTTCTTGATTAATGCTGTTCTCCATTTGGTTGTTTGTGTGTTTTTCTCTTTTCTTACAGTCAAAAATTTGTATGTGAACAAACATTCTACTTAAACCTTATGGACTTTATTGCAGCTACTTCAGAGATGAAATATTTGGGTGTTCATTGTCCATTTTTGCCTTTGTTGTTCTTTGAATGCAGCACCTTTTTTGTGCTGTATTTAAATGTTTCCAGACACAAAACCTGCTGGTAAACAGGAAACACTCTAGCCGGAGCCAAAATGGACAAAGAACTTGTGGATTTAACGCTTTTCTGTAAAGCCTGTATATCTGGCTTCTCAGGACTGATTCTGTAGCATTGATCCAGCCCTTCCTCTCTTTTTTTGGAGGATCTTAGTGCAGTCCCTGTACATATTCTATGTAAATTACAGCAATCATGACAACTGCGACATTGTGAGTACCTGCAGAGCAGAGTGAAACATCGGCAGATAGACGCAGTTTAAGCAGATTTGCATATTTTTTTCTCTCTCCTGTTCACACAAGTGCTCTCAAAGCATTTCACAGGGTTTTCAGACTTAGAAATAAATGCCCAATTTCTAGTGGGAATCAAAGATTTACTCTTTTCAGCTCAATTACTGAGTGATTATACGTGTGGACACAGGGGGCTTGAGGGGAAACGAAACAAGAAGGGAAAGGACTGAAATGTGCAGTGTTTGCACAATAATCTCAATCTCCATTTGAAGCCGCTTTGGGGAGTTGCAGTATCAAACCCCTTGTTAGCTGCCCTATTTGAGAGTATCCTCTCACTCAAATTGGCATGTTTTGATTTCCCAGTGGTCCCATACTGAATATTCTGAGCCTCCATCTGCTAGTTTTGCTTTCCTCAATTACTGCAATTCTTTTTCGTTTTCATTCAAAAGGCAGGATATCTGTGCAAACTATTGGACATATTAAGCCATATAAATCCAAAAGTATACAACTATTTGTGCATAAATAGCCAAATACGTCATCCAGAGACTTATTTTTATACATGAAGGAAGCAGGTTTAGGCTTTGAGTATGTTCAGGAGTAGATTTAAAACTATTTTATTCAAGTCATGGTTCTTGCGTAACTTTTCCACACGTTGGAATATCCTTGATATAATAACCCGAAAGCAATATTGTTATTGAAATCAAACCTTTTGAGTATGGAGCAGACTTAAGTGTATTATAAAATTAAGCCTTCCATTTCCCTCCACATCTGGGGTCCCAACGCACACAGAGATAAATGGGCCGTGCCAGGTCTCTCTTAAAGAATTGACTTACTGCCTATGCGCAGATATCACATGCTACGAGAAACAAAAGGTTGTAGAAGCATTTGATGGCATGCATTTGTGTCTTAAAGCTCCAGTTAAATGCAAATGCAAACACAAAGCTTTAGGTGAGACTGTTAAAAACACACAGGTTTGGATGCCTTGCAACTTTGTAAGTGGCAATAAAATTTTTAGCAGTAAACAGGCATGTTTCATCTGTTTCTACGTGTTCCTGCCAAGTACATTTTTACTATTAATCATGATAGTGATACATTTCTGTTTGAGGAAGAATGCATTTGGAATGAAATTCTTAAAGGTGCTTATTGATTAATGAACAAAATGATTGATTAATTAAACAAATATGTAGTTTAGACATAAAAACAGATCCCATTTTTGCTTGTGCTATCACCACCCTAAAATATTAAGATGTTTCATATCAAGACGGGATGAAGGCTTGAAGGAATGCAGAATTTTGAATAAGTCTTTGCACGTCAGATATCAGTGTCATTACTAATGTAACTCATCACTGTGATTTCATCAGCTTTTAACCTTGTCTCTCACGTTTTGTTATTTCACTTCAAGCAAACAGGAAATAAATCATCTTGGTCTGTTCCTTTGCTGCTCGACCTCATAGACAGACGGCGAAGCATAAATATGATGCCACACAAAAGAATTCATTGACAGTGGGACTATGATGAATTTTAACTGGTTACAATTTGATGTTTTCAAAAGGCAAAGCAGTGAGACTTCAACGTAATTTAAATGCTCTCTATCGAAACTGCACACTTTATCCATAGAGGAATAAGTTGACAGATTGAAAATAAAATCTGGAAAATGACACATTGTAGTCTGTGAATGACAGAATCTTTGAATATAAAATAAAAATAAAAAAAACTTTTAGGCAACATTCATCCAGATGGATCATTTTTTTGGCCAAAAACATGGATTGGTATCTTAAAAAAAAAAGAAAAATATTTCCTATCACCTTGTCATTCTATACCCGTTTGACTTTCAGTGTTTTGTAGAAAATTAAAGGAGATGTTTAGCAGAATGTTCATGCTGGTACTTTCCGTAATTTTTGAAGCTTGACAGCTTAGGTGCTCTTAAAATGAAGCTTCCAAAAGAACATTTTTGCAGCGATGCCTTAGAAGAACCATTTTTGGTTCCCGAAAGAAGAATTTAAGTAATACGCAAAAGTTTTGTGGAATGGAAAGTTTCCATGGTTGTCCAATAAAGAACCTCACCATTCAGTGTATAAACCGTTCTGCTAAATGGCTTCTTTTGTGTTCCTTAGATGGAAGAAAGTCATACAGGTTTGGGGCAACATGAAAGCAAGTAAATGACAGATTTTTCATTATTGTGTTCACCTTCACCGAAAGCCTGGACTTTAAATACACAACTTTAAAAACACATGCAGTTTGAAATGCACCAGCAGTGACACCTTTAAGTGTTCCTCCATTAAATTTGAAATGTTTGAAGCCTTTAAAAACTCATTTGACACCCTCTGCGCTGCTTATTTCCAGTCTGAATTTGTTATTCTTACGCTGTCCGCAATGAGGCCTGTGTTCCTGTCAAATGACAGCTGTCAAACTACAATGTGTAAAATTGAATCACAGTTGAACATTGTAGAAAACAAAGGCCTGTCAGATAAATGCACATGGCAGAATAAATTGTGAGCCCGTTTGAATGACAGCTCTAGGACGAAACGTACATTTCCGAGAATAAATATGACTGGAAAACTTAAAGTCCCATCAGGTGATGGACTGCGGGATCATTGCATTAAGACTTATTTGATGCTTCCTTCCCAATGGATGTGTGAAGTATTGGGGAGATGGCGTCACAAATGGTTGTGTTCCTGTCAAAAGTGAGCCGTGTTTGGAGATGGAACATCCCGCTTATTCATCTGCGTGCGGATAGCGGCCTGAAGAATGTAGATGTGACAAAATCGCTTCTTTATAGAATAATGACGGCTGACACAAGGCCTAATGGATGCAGTGTTTTTAATCTCTGTGAAGGCTCAGCCCAATGATGGACTCGGCTGCCAGGCCTACAGGTGTGCTGTGACAGCCTGTCTATTCTACTGCTCATCACTCACGCCGAGCAGAGACGACCAGCTTCACTTCAGCCCATCCGCTCAGCCGCTGTATTGGACTCGATAGCAAAACGGAGGGGAGTTGCACCAAAACCCGGGCTGAAATCCACCCACAGCTTCTCTGGCATCTTTAAACAGAGGTTAAAAGAGTCAACTCCAATGTTGCACAGAATACATCAAGTTTGCTATGACAGGAAGAAGAGCAAGTTAGCTTAGTCAGGAACACGCTTTCAAGCTGCAGATAAACTGACAGATATCAGAGGAAAGACATTCAGGTCATTCATGAAAAGGATTTTATGTATTCAAGAAACTTAACAGAAAAGCAATATGAAATAGTTTGACTATAGTGTTTTGAACATTTATTTTCACATTTATCAAGTGCCTTTTGTGCCCACTTTCATGACTTTTACATATGACATATCCATATACTTTTATGTATTTGTTCATTTTCAAGCTTTTTTTTGGTTAAGCATTTGTGTGAGTTCTAATAGTTGTGCAAAGTTACTAATATTAATAATGAAAAATTATTATCCCAATAATATATATATACTGTATATAATTGGTGTTATCCTGGTTAAAAACTTGTATTTTGAAAATATAAGAAGTTGTGGAAAAGTCCTTCCAAGGTCAAAGTTCAGAGTAAGAAAATGCTGTTCAAATTTGTACTTGGTTTTGGTTGTGGCTAGAAGGGATACAATACCCAACCGGAAACTATTAATGAAATTTAATTTCCTACCTATTAGATATTGTGTTTTATTAACATCTACACCTACCCCAACACTAAACATACCCCTTACAATAATGCAAAAATAGTAATTGTTGTACAGTGTGACAAAAATTACGTTGTATTGATGTGCTCATGCCCTGTAGTGCCATATGTATCCCTTCTAGCCTTAACCCTTGGGGTTTTTTTTCTGCACCAGTTTTGTTGAAAATTATTTAATTTGACTGATTTTTAATGGATTTTCTATATTTTAAAATATCATTGGTATTAAATTTTTTTTCATGTTTTATTTGATGCTTTGATTTATTGAATAGTAAGTCAAGCATTTTCAGATAATATCGACACCAGCTTGAAAAATCTATTCATATTTTATTATATTTAAATTAGATATATTTTATAATAACTGAGTCATTTCATGTTGTTTTTCTCTCAAATTGGAATTATTCAAAAAAATATCCCTTAAAATACTATAATTAAAGCTTTAATCTGGCTTTATATTATTGTATCACCATGAGTACTGTTTTCATCCCACGTCTGACCTTCTATAAAGATGTCTGTGTGCAGCTGGAAGCCATTTTTTGCCATTCACTCAACAGTGAATGATTGAATTTTGAATTTTTGCTAGACTGCTTTGTGAGACAAAAGCTTCTGCCAATGTTGCTGTGGGATTTGTATGCAATTTCAGATTAAATTGATGTAGGGAAAAGTCAGCGAGTGATGCAGAGTGAGAAAAAGAAAGGAGGGAAAGAGAAAGATCTGTGTGAATTAATGAGCACAAATATGCTTCCATGCCATTATTATTCGTTGGTGAAAAATGTGTATTCTTACTCCCTGATGGCCCGAGCAGCTGAGAGAAAGTAACTGACTCTGTTGTTAAGTTTCTGTGATTGTTCTTTCAGATTCAGCTGAGTTTCCTCTCAGAGGCTTTTGGCTGGCTGAACACATTTGTTTATCTTCGCGCCGTACAGGTACAGTAAGTGTAAAGCATTTTGTTTCTATACTATATAGTTTTCAACAACAACTAAAAGACTTGAATGACAGATGGGTATTACCATTGCTGAAACGACTTGTCATGTTTGCATCTTTGATTTATATTAAAAGTACACTCTACACCATATCAATTCACATACAAATATCCCTACTAGTACGTTTTCAGTGTAGGGAAGTTACTATCATGACTACAAGCTAATTATAAGTTGCAGTAGCTCAATAGCCAAGCTATTAAAGGTAGGGTAGGTAATTTCGTAAAGGCTAGTGATAGCATGCTAGCTTTGAAAGCAAGATCCCCACCCTCCCTGTATAATCACTCTGCAAAGCCACGGCTCCCCCAAAACAAACGAACGCGCTCCGGAAGACCAGTACGGTGACTGGGAGGGGACATGTTCGGTTCACTTAGTTTTGTCATTGCCACGACATATTATGATGTTCCCACAAGTTAATATGTTGTGGCCACGACAAAACTAAATGAACCGAGCATGTACCCTCCCAGACACTGTAGACTACAGACTAACCGGCGACACGATGAGAGACGTTGTTGGTGGAGGACTGAATGCAATACTGTCAGATTAACTCATGTCTCATTCACCGGTGAGAAAACATTACAATACAAAACGCATAATATTAGAATAATAGTGCTGGAACGTGCTGATGACGTATCATGTCTGCGCAAACAGAGTGCGCAGAGGTATGCAAATACATATTTGACAGGCAGGTAGGACAACCTATCATAATGTTCGGACCGAGCATTTTAATTGGACGAACATTTTATGGTCCTACGCCTTCCACAGCCTATATAAATACATATAAATAAATTTAGGCCACTAGATTGCAATCGGGATGTGAAGAGACTTTCAACCAGCATAACAAAACATGTTTTTGAACCAAATCACTTACCCTGCCTTTAAAATGAACTACACTGAAGCTGTACTCGAGTAATGGCTGCTGAAAATGCAGCTTTGCCATCACAGGAATAAATTACATCTTAAAATACATTTTATTTCCAATTGTAACAGTTTTAAAATACTACCGTTTTTATTGTATTTCTGATCAAATAAATCTAGCTTTGGTAAGCATAACAGATATATTTCAAACACATTAAATATATATATATATATATATATATATATATATATATATATATATATATATATATATATATATATATATATATATATATAATAAATCTTACCGAACAACTGGATAGTAGATTTTTTCTTTCTTTCTCAAAATCTGTTCTCAATACAGCATTTAAATAAATGAACTTTAGTCTGGAGTGACAGCATTCAACTTTAATTTTACTATAAAACAATTAAGTTTCATATTTAAGTATTAGCATTTATATAATACAAAATATTCATTTGGTTAGGTAGTTTTGCTGTCAAAAAAGGACTAAAACGGCTTGTAGGGTCTCTACTGAATCTTATTTTTTTTTTTTTTTTTTGAATAGGTACATTGAAACAAACTGATTCACTAGAATGAATCTGACTTTTGAAGGCTACAAATGCAAGAGAATAGTTTAGGAAAGTTTGTTTGAATATTGATTCTTATATGATTGACTCTTACATGAAATACAGGTTTTGATTCATTTTGATGTTAATGGTTGGAAACAGTAGCTTGTTACTGGAAAAGCTTGTCTGTTTTGAAAGCAGCATCAACAGTCATGCCAAAATAGTTAAGTTAGTAGTGTTTTTACTGTTTTGTTTTTACTTTACCTGTCAGATAATTTGGTTAATGTAGGCAGTTTGAAAAGTGCAAAATGTACCTTTAAGTGCGTCTGCAAAAGCACAAAACCACCATTTTTTCAGTCCAGGGTTTTTTTTTTTTTTCAGTCAAAGTCCAGAAAAGTTTACACAATGTCCTGCCTTACAAGATGTCCAGTATTTTTTTTTTTTTCTTGTCTTGCATGTCAGACACTCAAAACTATGTTTCACCTTCCCACCTTACAAACAACGCGAGCATGTCCACCCCATCGCCAGCTTAACCTGACACGCATCTGTGCCGGTTTTTTCTTTTCTTTTTCCCCCGCTTGCTTTTTCTGGTTTGGTTTTGTTTTAATCAGATGGAGGGTCTCTACTGACGATGTCACGTCTGGGCTCACACACGCACGCACGCTCAGAAGGACAGTGGGCTGTCCGGTGTAGCATCATTAGCTCAGCGGAGACGTGGCGGCCCTGACACATGTCGAGCGGCGTGCAGCCAACCCACGGACGAGCACGAGTCGCTCCTGCATAATTTGAAGGTAACGCCGCATTTCTGTGCAGGCATGCTGTCAGTGGTCCATGGAGAACAGGGGACACAGGGGTGGGGGGAGGCAAGGAGAGACGGAGAGGGTAAGAAATGTATCCAGAGAGCTGTAGTGGTCTTCCTTATTCCTGCTTCTCCTTGTGGAAAAACATACCTGTGCGCTTCTTCTAACAGGGCTTGAACATAATTCACCGTCTGACAAGTCAGAGTTTCAAATGTCAACCACGGCTGATTCGTTTCTTTCTTCCTTTTTCATAAACTGACATTGTTTTCATGTATGCTGATTTTTTGAAATGCCAGACTCACTCTAAATGAGAAATTCTAAAGTTTGGGTTAGTGGAAACCATGAAAGACTAATATACCATGCTAAAGCTAACCATTAGCATTCCAACAGCGCTTGCTCGGTATGCAATTTGAAATCATCTTTGCTCATAGGTGCTCTGTTCTGCTGCCAGGTCGTTTTGAGCCAATGTCTGAAAATGAGCTGATAACATCATGACAGCGTTGATTGGCTGAAAGCAACACACAATATATGCATAGTTCAAAGTCCATCACTAGCAAACTATGACATTAAAGGCAGTGGATGAAAACATAAATGTCTATTTCACACAGTTAAAAGCTAACTGAAAACATGTTTTTTTTTTTTTTTTTTTTAATTAGGATTAAAAAAAAAAAATCTTGGAAGAGAGTTCTTAAGGTTCTGTGGAAAATTTCTGTAAAAACAAAAAACAAAACAAGGATTGTACTAAATCTATTTCCAGGACTGTCAAAGTTAAAAGTTAAACTGCTCTGGAAAGATGTTATTGTAAAAAGCGCTATATTAATACATTTCTGTTGAATTTAAATGATCTCTCCTTTATGGAAGCAGATTAGTCTCAAATATAATTCACGCAAAAAACACGATTCACACATGCGTAGACAATTTCACATGCATGAAACCTAATTCACGTACACACAAAAAAAATTCACGTGGGTGAAAAAAAAATATATATTCACAAAAAGCGAATGTAGTAAATGACGATTTGTACATTCAGACACTCGTACATTTTAAACATTCAAAGGTTTTTGTGCACAGTTGTATATCTACGAATTGTGTTTTGCATTTGTGAAATGTATTTTATGAATATAAAATTTTATTTTGCGCATGTGAATGGCTTTTTGTGAATATATATTTTTTTTCACGCACGTGAATTTTTTTTTGTGTGTACGTGAATTAGGTTTCATGCATGTGAAATTGTCTACGCATGTGTGAATCGTGTTTTTTGTGTGAATTATATTTGAGACTAATCTGCTTCCATACTCCTTAGGTTTATATTACTCTATAGTATATATAGTATAATTACTCTAATAGTAATGTGTGGAAAAAAGATAAACTTGACACAAGTTTCCCAGGTATTATTTTAAGAATTCAGTAGGAAAATAAATGCCAGTTATTTAATTTTGCATAATATCATGCTTTTTCTCACACAGTAAGAAAAAAAAAATAATAGTGAGTAACTTACACTATTACAGTACATTTTAGACTCAATATTTCTGATGACCTTTTCCCTAGCAAGTAAACCGTTTAAAAACAATGAATTAAACAGTTATGACTTTTTTGAATGAATCATTTGAATAAATGACTCACTCATAAAGACATCCTATTATTTGGTTGCTTAATGAATCAGTGTTTTTGGAGGGAGGGCTTTTCACGTTTTGTTCCTGAAGGAACCAATAGTTTGTATGAAGTAAATTTGATGACTCATTCATAAAGACTGTCGCTTGTCACCAGGGCCGTCCTTAGCTGATGCGGGGGCCTGCTTAAAAACATCCACCACTATACTACAAAAAAGAACAAAAAAAAAATTATATATATATATTCCTTGACAAACATATTTGTCATAATACGGGGCTAATTATGAATGGCTGTCTGTGGAGAAAGATGCTTTTGCTTACAGATGGTAGGTCTGTAGGTGCGGTATCCACCAGAATGGGCTAACATGGCTATGCTAACCTACAAAACCTTGACCCCTTGGCGGAAGCTCAGTGAGAATGGAGGGAGAAAAGCAACTACTCCGGTGCCCGACTGGGACCCATCATGAGTGATCCATAATTCTATTACCGACAATCAAACTCAATTGTACTTGAGTCATGTCTTCGCAAGAAACCAGAGTCCTGCTTTTACGAACAGTACATTACCTTTCAAGTTGCATCCATGCACAATCGATCAAAGGTCAAAGTTACTATTCCTGTTTTCCAGTTCAGTGTTAATATATGCAGCAGTACTGCTCTGTAGGTATTTCACAGGCCTCATCCATCAGTCCATCCATGCATTATGCATATCAGAGGTCATATTGACGGCTGCCTCCCCTGCAGAGGCGTTAATCCTTATCTTAGCTGTAATAACAAGATTAGGCAGGCTGAGGGGCTTATTGGGGCAGCTGGGGGTCCTGCTCTGACCGCAGTGGGGTTGACAAGGCTGAACCGATGGGGAAATCCTGCATATTGGGCCAACTGAGCTCATTGATTACTTTAACTTACTAAATTGGCCCCGGGTTGTGTTTGACGCAGTGTATGGAGTCAATCTGTTAAACGGTAGTTAGCTTCGCAGGGAATGGGCTAATGTCACGCCAGTGGTGCTGAGTGGAATTTACTTGGACAAGCTAGTATAGAAGTGATTCTTTAGGCAGCTCACATCAGCTCGGGATGGTCATAAAGGTTTATGATGCCTAAGATAATTCTCCTCCGTGGATGTTCAATGTCGCCAGCTATGTTTTTCAGTATCCTATTAATTTGAACTACATTATATGGCCAAAAGTGTATGTGCACATCTGAACACTACACTGTACGTGCTTGTAGAACTTTTCTTTTTAAAATCTCTCTTTGTGGCAATAACAGCTTTCAATCTTCTGTGAAGGTTTTGCACAAAATTTTGGAACATGACTGAGAGGACTTTCTCTCATTAAAGCCACAAAACATGAGTTAATATAAACCAAGCTACATTTTTTAAATAATCAGACTATGCCACAAACACATTTCAGTCAAAACAGTCCATAGAAAGTAGTTTGCCTGGTTTCAAATTATAGAACATTTTGGACACTGATTATCAAAAGCTGTCAGTGGATCATTTGCATAGGTAATATGATAAACTACATTTACAGTACACCTGTGGTTACTCTGCTAGGAAACTTGTGAACTTGAGGTGAACTTTGCATAAAAGTAATTTGAAATGCATATGTCATGTAACTACGTAAATGTTAGTTTTATGTTTCCTTTACAGTTCTTATAAAATACAGACTTTATAAATCTGATTCTCTAGGAAAAGAGCCTTATATGCTTATTTCCTTTAATGACCCCAAAACAGCTCAACCAATTCCCAAACTAATGACTCTCACAATCCGGTTCTTTCAGTGAATCACAAACTGTCAGTGCAACCAATGAAGTCCAATTCCTGAGCAAAAGACTTTTACCGGACGGTTCTTTGAAGTAAACCAATCACAAACAGCTCGACTAGTGAAGTCCGATTCCTGAGCAAAGGACTCTATTGCGTGCTGGTACTTTAGTGAATTTAAAACATACATCATGACTAGTCTGATCCCCGAGGTAAATGCACTTATAACCCCTTATATTTTAGTGAATCACAAACGGTGTGACAAAGTCAGATTCCCAAGCAAATGAGTCAGTTCTTTCTACTGAATTGCAAACACCTTGATAGCAAATGCCACTTGGGTATATATTTATATATAATGCAAAATGTGACCCATTTTGGGTATGTTTATGAACTTTTTTTCATTTCTGGCTAAGTAATCGTCCTCTTTCCTGTCCATGCAGTCATCCATGGCAGTGCTTTGAGAATCCTTCCCCGCGTTCCCCATGACTTGAACGGAGCATCGCTCAGCGCCGTGATGGCTCTATTCATACTCAGGTATGCCCGGCATGTACTTGAGATTCATAAACATTTTCACCGTTAGCAATTTTTATTCCTCAAAAGCACACGTCCCATAACTGTCACAGACAGATGCTTGCTTGGAATGATGTATGAATGCTTGGAATGACATGACTGGCTGCTTTGAGCGGCAATGTTTAGAGTCTATTAATTTTACAGTGCTGTTTGGAATTATCCATCTGTTTAAAGGTTAACTGCCTTCTTGCTTGTGAAGAGTACATTTCTCACCCACACTCAAGCTTAACACACGTAAGAACATTACCATCATCGCCGCACGCAAGTTTTACCACAGTACACCGTGCACGTCAAGCGGCAAAGCCCATTAAAGTGGTATCGGGCGGTGCGACTCTCTCCGCTACTTTAACGGGCCTGCTCGGTTGTACACTTCTGTACGAGATGTATTATCAGGCAAACAATCCACTTAATGCCCAAAGTGAAGTGAAGAGGCGTTTTTACAAGTCTTTAGATGAGCCTCGCTTTCATGGGCGCTGTCCGTACTCTGATTTAGCACGCTAGCCTGCCACTTGACTGTCAGTCGGCCAGAGTAATCTCTCCCCGTCAGCTGCCAGCGAGGGTGAAGTTCATCTTTGCAATAACGTTAAATGCACTGGCGCTTCATCCTTCATGAATATGAATGGCTATATAAATAGGAAAGTTGAAGAGCAGATAGATCGGGTGGCTGTCACTTCAAACTTCCTAATCATCTCCGCTAAAAGCATGCCTTGCCAAGCAACGCGAATCAGTCGGAATTGACATGGACCTTTGGTAGGTTACGCTGTTTTGGTTTGTTTTTACCACTCAACCTATCAAATGTATCTCCCTTGCGAGATTCTCATGGGACGGGTGTATCAGCTGCAGCACGCTATGGCGGCCGATTACAAGACGTGTCTTATCTTTGATAATGCAGTGCGTGGTCTCCTGAGGTTTGCACCTACTGTGAAGCACATAACGATTCCTAATTCATTGTAACTCAAAATAATAACCGTTGAAGCTTACTGCTTGTAGGAAAATGAGGTGAAATTGATATAAATAATTATTAAGGTACATCAGCAGTGATACAGCTAGTATGTCGTCTTTAAAGGAACAATTCACCCAAATATGAAAATTCTGTCATCATTTATTCACCATCATGTCGTTCCAACCTGTATGAATTTTTTTTTTTTTTTTTTTTTTTTTTTGGAACCCAAAATATGTTTTTTTTTTTTAATCCAAGTTCTTCTGAAGTCAAATCTATGGAAGCTTATTTCCAACACAGAATTAAAAAAATATAAACTTCTTTTTTTTTTTTTTTTCAGAAGTGCGAGATATGAACCCAAAATTGCTAGATATAAACTTGTTGACAATAAAGTCAGAAAGGTAATAAACAGATCATTGACAATTGACATGTTTACATTTGCAGAAATAATGTGGTTATTTCCACAAGATTCATATCGGCTTATGCCACATATTGCTACAATTATTGAGCCTAATCATATCAATTTGATCAAAGTATTGTATTTGCATGAGGTAAAGTTTATTTTCAATATTACCTACTGTAAATCTCATTATTGCATTATAAGGGTGCATGTATTAAGGCAGTTTTTTGTTGTGTACTTGATCAAATGATTCATTAAAAAGACTTGTTTGAGAGCCATTGTGAACATCAGGATCTTCAGTATATGATGAATTTCATCACACAAATCTGTTGAATGGCTTTAGAGTACTTAAGTGCATGAGTCATATTGATAGCTCTTTTTTTCACTTCTATCTGGTTAAGTCTGACGCATGTGTCACAGTATCCAGGTCCAAAAGCAAACAAAGTCTCAAAAGCAAATAATAAATAGATTAATGTTTTATAAATTGATAAAATATGTAATGCCGTGAGTCCAGACATTTTAAGTGTATACAGTGTGGTTTCAAAAGCTTAGCTATAAATGAATAGTCCTTATAAATGGCTGTTGAAATCATATTCTCACTTGAAATGGAGCAGAAACTTGGACTCAGAAACAGTATTCGATATGTAATGATTTAACAAGTGGATGGTGCTTTTGTATCCATTTTGAAGCTTTTTGAAACCTTCGGTCCCCTTTCAGTGAAAACAGAGACCAGTACAATCCTTCAAAATCCTTCCTTTTGTGTTTCCCAGAAAGTCATACAGGTTTGGAACAGCATGAGGGTGAGTAAATGATGACAATACATTCATTTTTGGGCGATCTACTCCTTTAAGGCTTCTTTCATTCCACCTCTTTGTGGTCTGCTACTGTTTCTATTGACACCCTTTGAAAAACAACAACCACAAGGCAAGTTGTCAATCATGCTCTCTCGTCGCTCTCTGGAGTTGGAGAGGGAGATCTAGCTCTATCTGAAAGCTGTCTCAGACACTACGGTCTCTACTCCGGGGCTGACACGTCCCCATGCTGTTCCCTGTCACCTCACACACGTACACACACACCAACAAGAACATGTGACACCGAGAGCGACTTCTTCCACACACACACACTGAGTTAATTCCCACCTGCGTATGTTTCTTCTTCCACATTCGGCTGGTGTTAACCAAACCCATGGATGACGGAGAAAGCAGAGAGGGAGATGACAAAATAAAAAAAGAAAGGGAAAATTGAGCTTCAGCACATGCCAAAGCCGGGGCTGCCAGTCAGTGACACGTATTTTGACAATCATAGGCTGTCATCACTCTGTGATCAGAACTGCCAGTGGTGAGACAGTTGGGAGACGAGCCGAGGACTGGCAATCCTCACCTTCCTCCCCATACAGCACTGCCGGGAGAGTCACTTTTGTCATTTATACTGTACACACACACACCACTGTGTTGGAAGGCAGCAAATCAAACATGTCAGAAGAGCCATGTGCCACCAAGAGTGAGTGTTACAGACATACTGAGGCACAGGGAGTTTAGAAGAGTGTTTTGTCCTTACAAATGTCTCGTGCAGAAATCTGTCCGTCAATGTATTTCTGAACTGTACGCTATGTGATTGCTTCTGTCTGAGCAGGGTTTTTTGTTCGTTTTTGTTTTTAAAAATGTGTAGAGCAATCAGATGGGGGCATTTTCTGACATTTTGCCCCTCTAAGAACTGTAGGATTTCTGCAGCTCAGACAGTAGAGTGTGGCACCAGCAACTCCAAGGTCATCTGTTTGATTTCCTGGAAATACATCAACTAAAAAAATAAAAAATGTGTGTGGTGCAAGTTACTTTGGATAAATGCATCTGCCAAATGCATAAAAAAAAACAAATAAATTCCTAAAACTCTGAATAAAATTTTGGTACATGAAATTTACATGGTATTAAAGGATTACCATGTTTATTTTACATGGTATTTAAGTATCTTATCTTTCTAATAGTGTGTGAAGAAAATAAATTCCATAAATGTTCTAAATAATGCCTTTTTTTCACATATGCCTAGTTCTTTCCTGAAAAGATGGCACAGGCTGATGAGTCTTAACGTACTGTAACTGATGATATTCACAACGTTAAACGAACTGGCACAAGCTGATTGCTTCATGTTGCATACGCAGCCAATGAGCTTTTTCAGCTTTACAGTACATTTAAATGGCTGGTTAGCATCCACTTGAGTATTTTGCAGCGTGCTTTCAGAGGTCCTCTGAAACCCTCCATCTTCCCCAGCTCCACCTGTATAGATCTGATTTGGGTTATTTTATATTCTATTTGTGCAGCAGCAGTATGTCTTAAATACTCAAAGAATCATATCGCTGTATGCAGCAGCAGCAGCAATAATTTACAACTACAGCAATAACCAACAGCAGCAGCTTAGTCAAAATCAAATTTGTGGTTTAGCCAGTTAGATTTTCTGGTGGGATTATATAAAATAACTCTTTTATTATTATTTTTAAATACAATAAAATTTTAAGGTTTGTTGTCGGTAAGATTTTATAAAAATGTTTGCTCAGGTTAACCAAGCTGGCATTTATTCAAAAGAGCAACATTTATATAATAAACTATTCTATTTTTTCTGACAAAGAAACATTGTAGTCATTAAAGATTTGCTTGGTTTTGTCTATATTTGGCATGGTTCATTAGAGATGACGTTATGTGCCTCAGAAAAAATGCCTGAAGCCTGTTTCTGTAAGAAGGTGTCTTTTTTTTTTATTGCTGGGCAAGGTTGCAACATTTGGTTACAAATACGTCAGTTGTCCGAACTCTCTCTAATCATAATAATTTTAAGCATAGCAAAGATAAGAGGACACAGACCAGGTGATGATCACATGACCTCCTCCTCATTGGTGTTCTGATCTTTCCATAAATCACTCATGAAATGCATTCAAAGCTTCATTCAAACCATCCGGATTTACAATCCAAATTTACCACAGCTGGGTGTACCAGGAGATTAGTAAAATCTGAAAGGGATATCTTATGACGGAGCCGTGGACCACATATCATGAGTTACAAAAGCTATTCTGTTAAACTGTTGTTGCTTTAGCATTACGCAAGTTTATATCGTTGGTAATTAGCATTAGCCAAAGTGCTGGAAACATTTTGACTATGAGTTTGTGTCATGAATTTTAACCGAGGTGGGAGAAGATTCCTGTGTTGTTAACCCTGGCAGTGACAGGGTTAATTTGAACAGTCTGCCCATGAAGCTGCGGGGCAGGGGAGCAGCTTTTTGATCTGTTTGATGGACAGACATTCAACAGCACCAGGGCACAGCATGTAACGAGAGAGAGAGAGAAAGATAGAAGCGAAAGACGTACAGCATGGCATCTTGTCCATCTTCTGATGTTCCAGCACTCTGTCTGCCGAGTGTTGTGTGAGATTGTCGGTGTGTGATGTTTCTCTCTGGAGAGCAGGTGGAAAGGAAGGGGGGATGCTGCACCAGCCCGTTCTGTGCAGCCATGTGAACAGAGCCCTATCCCAAAATGAGCCTAAAGTGGTCATTACATTACAGAGAGAGCGGCAGTAAAGCAGTGGGAATAAAACAAGGCAAATCTAATGTAGTGCTGCACACACTAGAGGTTTGCTAAGAGGTCTCTTCATTTTTTAAATAGTTTTCAGGGCTAAATTTGAATCGTTTGCTTGTAGATGCACACTTCTCAGTTCTCTCAGAAAATAATTTCAGGGGTTGTTAGAGTATGCGATGAGAATATTGCCCTTTAAATTTGCTTTTGTTAATCAAAAAGTGTGTCCCAATGCCTATAAAATGGCATAGATGCAAAAAAAGTGCGAGTAGTGTCTTCATACTAAAGAGAGCATGAAGAAGTGCACTTATGCAGAAGATACACTTATTTAACCAAAAAAGGACTCTTTGTCCACTCAACATTAGCAGCTTTCCTTACATAGCGGAAGGGGAGAGGCTATTAGACATGCTGGATGTCAAAATAACCTTCTACAATTCATACACTGGAGGACTGAGTAAATATACTACAAGTATAGTAAAAGTGCACAGTGTATAGTTTGTCATGTGAGACACAACTGTAGTATGCAGCTGTGAACTTAAGCTTACAAAATTCTAGAACATTTCTGAAAGCAATTTACACACTATCTTAATCTGAAATTGTTTGAAATGTGTTCTTTATATTTTGTTGCTTTGGATCAAAACATCTCTTAAATGAATGAATATAAATTCTTTAGGTATGGATGGAATTGTGTATGATGAACTTGAGATGTTAAACTTAAAAATAAATGTTTGTCTTACAGTTTCCTGTCTTTTTTATAAAAGAGTTTAGAGAAACGGGAAAGCAGGCGAGAGAGATGTGGGAAGGAGACTGGTACATGACCTGCAGTAGGCCAGATTCGAACCCAGGCCCCCATAAGCCAGCAGCGTATATACGTGTCGTGGGCAAGTGTGCTACTTATACGTAACACACTCCGACAGCAAGTTTCAGTCTGTGATATTTACATCCCATACTGCTTTTTAAGATGATCCTATATTGATTTATCAAATTTTTATGGAGAAAGGTACATGTTTGTACCTTTTTTAACCCTTAATAGTTCATAGTAGTAACTTAACGATACCTATTTTATTACTACTATAAAGTGAATGTGCAACTTTTAGTGGTTTTGAGGTACAAATTGTCCTTTTAAGGGCACTACCCCAGTGACAAGCTGTTGTACCAAGCTGTTACAGTAACTGTAGTATGTAGCATTTTGGCAATAGCTACAGTAACAACTCGTTGCTCTTGGAATATATGCCTCCGATAACGGCTGATCATCATTGCAGTAATTAAAGTGAACTGCAAATGTCATTTAAGTTAGTCAACGGTTTTACTGGGCAGTTCGAAACAGATGTTTGAGTATCTTCCGTTTGAATCCCTTTTGTTTTGGTTAATAATCAGAATCATCTGTTTTGTAAACAGTGTGACCTGTACAACCTTGATTAGCGCTGGAGAAGCAGGAATCTCATCCCAGGTCAGATGTATTAAGCTGTGAATGAGTGGAGTGCTTCTAATTACAGCAGGTGTGATTTAATGCATTTAGTCTGTGTGATATTGTGTGTCAACAGCATTACTCAGTGAAGGTATAGACAATGTTTAGTCACTCTGTCTGACAATAACGAGGGATTTTAATTAACAGCCTGTCTTATTATCCTCTCACATTGAACAACATATCATCAGAAATGGAAAGAAACACAGCTGACTTCAAGGGCTGTCTCAATTTGTGCACGGTAATTAAAATCAAATGACAATTTCATTTGACTGTATAATTGCTTGTTTAGAACAAACCTTGCAGAAATGCATGCAGGTACGTACAATGGCGTGTAAACACAAGTATAGGTACCTGTTTTGCATGAGCATATGCGTGCAGACACACACACACACCAGAGACTGACTCACATTCTGGTACATGTTGTCTGCTTTATAACTTTGATGCAACTTAAGAAGAAATCACCTCCCACTTCTTTCTCTCGCCACCTCATATAGGTGGTGTGAATGCTTTTTAATGCAATAAGAGAATATGAAAAAAAAAGTCTGTCAGTAGTCGACGCTGGGATGTGTGCTTGTCACTGCGTGTTTATCGAAAACAAGTGCCTATCTCGTCTCAATGTCTAATTAAAGGGATAGATTCTCACAACAATAAATGAATATGCAGATGAGTCTTGCGTCTGGTGCTAATTTCATGAAGCGACGATAACGAGGCCGAGTTAATCTCCTCTCTTTTAACCCTGATTTAGTTGATCCACCATAACAAACAAACAGGAATAATAATCCTATTATTGTCTTAATAGCACATTTTGTTCTGAGAAGTCTTTCTGAAGACGGAGCTTTGAGGTAATGCTGCCTTTATTGAAACAAACAAAACTCAAAAATCAATTTTCATTCATGCTTTGTCTCTCACTTTCTGCTCCCTACGATATCTTTACGTCTCCTGTTGGTTTATATATTTATTTATTCCTATCCTCTTCTTGTCTCAGCCCTCTGTTTTTACTGTCTGCCATTTTTTTTTTCTTCTGCTGGTCGAATAATGATAATGAACAATACGAGCCCAGGTTGGAATTAACAATAAGGAGCTTATAGTCTTCCAATGTCACATGCATTTACCACTTGCCATTCAACATTACAGTTGTATAGGTTTTACCTGGATGTTTGTTTCAGTGAATCATTCACAGACGACTTTAAGCTCTCTGGATATGGAGTTGTGGTGTTTGTCCTTTGTCTGGGTTGTTTTTGTCTGTTTTATGCCCATGACAATTTTCAAAGTCAGCATTAAATTAAATTGATGTTTACTTTAATACGCATTCTTGGTTGGCTGTGAATGATGAAAGTGAAGAAAAATATATGTTTGTCATCTTTGATCAAACTAATAATTTTCCTCTGAAAGTTTTGTCTGATAAAATCAGGCACATATCTATATATATTTGTAGAATGTAATTTAAAAATTGAATTAATGACTTTGTTTTTTTTTTACCCATTTTCTTATGTACATAGAAATGTATGATTGAATAGTAAAATGTAATAATAAAATATAATATTAAAAATATATATTTTTTACCCATATTACAGTTGTACATATAAAATAGTATAATTAAAATATTATAATAAATATATAAAATAAATGTAAAACTACACTTGACTCCAGAATCGCATGGGGCACATACCCCCTCAGTTTGAATGGGCACAGTGCTTCTGGGCGACTGCAAGGACTGACGAGTGCCAGTGTGACAGCGTTGCAGGTGTGAGAGAGGGTTGGCATTTTGAAGGGCACAGTGGGTGAGGCGGGAGAGCAGCCAGGACTCACAGAGAAAGGCAAAGTGGCACACAGTGCAAGGCTGGGTGGACAGAACAGCACTTCCTTTGCGAGCGACAAGGGGAGGGACGCTGGCACACAGAGAGTACAGGGTATTTATAGAATGCAGGGAAGATGGTGCCATAGCAGACGCTGCTAACTAACATATGGACTGATCTGTTATAGATCAGGGGGAGAAAAAACTTTGAGTGTTTTAGCTTCCTAATAAGCAGCAGATTTAAGAAGATGGGCTGATTGGGCTTGATCTAAACAAAGCTCTGCAGTATAACTTTGCATTGTTTTCTTGCTGTACCATTGAGGTAATGCATTCTGCTCCTGTTGTGTGCAAAATGAGCAATAAAAAATAGCACTCAGTCCTAATTTGTGTTGATCAATACATCGCATGAAACAACATCATCCTAGTCTTTTATTTACAAAACTAAAAACACTGAAATCATGGCATTTGAATATCAAAATAAATTTTTAAATATTCTCCCCACCCATTGTTCAACCAAAAGGTAGTCCCTTCCCTGTGGAAGTTTGTTACTGCCTTAGAGTAAAAAAATAAATGATTAAATAAATAAATAAAAAATCAAGTTTAAAAAAAGAAATAATATGATGTGATTGCGAAATATTGTCGCATTGACAATCAGTGTTATTTTAGTATTACGTATATACTATTATAGTTTTTTTTTTCAGTTTTCATTATATATGTGTGTGTGTGTATATATATATATATATATATATATATATATATATATATATATATATATATATATATATATATATATATATATATATATAGATAGATAGATATATATATATATATATAGATATAAAAATATATAGATATATAGATATATATATACACACACACACACACACACACACACACACACACACACACACACACACACACGTGTTTGTGTATAAATAGTTTTATTTTAGTGCGATTAATTTTACTACTTCAACTTAAAATTCTTCATTTCAGTTAGTTGCCTAACTGAAGTCTAATTTCCATTCCTGTTTTTCCTTTATATTTTATTTCATCTGTATTTCATTAGTTTTAGTTAATCATAACAACACTGATGACAGGATATAAAGTTAAAATGGGAAACAAATTAACATTTTTGAGAATTAAAAGTCACATTTGGGAGTTGCAGTTATGAGAAATGAAGTCACAGTATGATTACCTGCTTATTTTTCTTAATCTGAAGCAAAAAAAAAAAGTGCTTCCTTTTATCCCAAACTCAGTCCATTGGACATTAACCTCAGATATAAGAAAGTATTTCAACAATGAAAAGTTTTACACAAGAGTTTTAACACTGAAACAAACTACACAGTCAGTCAGTAGTGAATGTGAATGATCAGAATGTGCTGTCAGTTTGAGCGTCTGTAAGTGGGTCAGAGGGTGGGTCTGTGTATCACATTCGGGGGGCATGGGTGGGGTTTGGGGGGATGAGGGGGGTAACTCAGGCCTAAAGGCAAATCTCATATCAACATCCACAGTAATAACATCTCCTAATTACCATAATAGCCCAGCTTATCTGATGCGTTTAATTATGTGGGCATGTCTGCTATCCATTTCAAGAGGATGTGTGGCATCAGTGGACACGCATGCTATCCGGCTCCGTCTGACTTTAGTGCTAAAACATACTGCTATCAAAACCCACGACACTTCCCCCACTTTACCATAGTCCAAAGGCATTTATATAAAATGTACATCAATTATGACAGCCTGGACCAACACATGGCGCTGAGAATGAAGTGGATGTTGAATTGCATTGAGCCTTTTCCATACGCAGCATGGGTGTACAATAATAGCCCGGCCTTCAGGCGAGGAAATATAGCATATGACTTGTCTCTTGATTCCTGAGGGCTACATTAGCTGTTATCAATCTCTTTTGAAAGCCTTTATTTGCAGATATCCTTAAGCCCTGTGCAATGATTTACATGGCGTAGCAGCGCAGGAGATTGTTCCTGAATGATAGCCTGTGGTAGGTCTTCCAGTCGTCCTCGGGACATGACCATCGACACATTAAAATGGAAATCATTCTTTTTTTTCTCTCAAAGCATTGATGTCGAACATGTCCTAGTCTCTTCTCGTTTTCAGCCCTCCGTCTCTCGTAGGTCATTCTCATTTTGTATCTTTATAAACTGCATATATCTAACACGTCTCGCAAAGACAGTGCACTTCTCATTCTTCAGTCAGCTCTCGGAAACGCCTAAATGCTCGTTCTCTTTCTTCTTTCTAAATCTTTAATATCACCCTTTAATCTTCTTCATTAACAAATGTCTCTTAATTGTCAGAGTTGCTTCTCAGACATCAGATTTAGCGTAAGCCGATTGCAATAGCGGATGTTGTTGGACTAATTTGCTAGCATATTGAGAGTTGATGATCAGAGTAGGACAGGGCCCCTGGCTGGACATGGGATTGAAACTCTTTGATATGAGCAGCACCCTGCTGACAGGAATGTGGAAAAGCCATATGGACAGAGACCAGCCGAGTCCTTGGACAAACTGCAAAAACCCCACACTGACCGGGACCGGCGAGGAAGGGGAAGAACTACTTATTCCCTCAGAGCTCGTATGTTTTTGCACGACCTGCCCTGCAGGGTTTTGAACACACAGATTTAATAAACGTTGCAATGATGTGTGTTTGCGAAATTACTCGAGAGTAAGTCTGGAATAAGAGAGGGAGACGAGAGCAAACATGTGTTCACTTAAAGACTAGAAATTTCCATTCATCTGTGCAACAGTTTATGTTGCCAAGCCAATTAGCTAATGTTCTACCAGACGAATTTTGCTCTACAAAAATTACCATCATGGATTATTTATGGCCAAATGGTGAAATGATCTTACAAATTTTCTCTAAGGAGGATGGAGAAAACCATTCTATAAAACAGCTAAAATGTGACTATTTTATATGAATCTTGTTGAGAGGACATTGGTCCTTTTTGACTGTTTTAGAGGCTATAAAATGACTGTGAGGAAAAATAAAAGGTTTGTGTGGATTTATGTTATTTGTAATATAAAGTGTGTGTGTGTGTGTGTGTGTGTGTGTGTGTACTTGTTGTTGTTGTTGTTGTTGTTGTTGTTGTTGTTATTATTATTATTATATTTAATATCTGGCATATCAGTGTAATCACTCTCTGCAGGTTACTCCAGTAGGTTTGGACAAGTCTTTTTCATAGAATCATTCATTTCCGATTCATTAAGGAACACAACGTGTCATCAAATCATTCACACAAGCGATTTGTTCAGAAATGCAGATTTTTTCAGTTACGTAACAACTGACATTGTCTTTCTATTATGCAATATCAAAAAAGACTGTTTTAATGAGTAAGTCAATGAATCATTCACTCAGGGGATTTGTGATTCAAAAGTGATTCAAATCAAATTCAGCTACTGTTTGTTGCACAGAAATGCACAGCAGTGCTCTGGCAACATAAATACTTAAACAATTAGCATCATTGTGTGTAAAATTTAAGATTTATTTCACTTTTTTTCACATTTGTATACTCCAAATTTACATTAGCGTTTTTTTTAAATAATATTTTATTATATTTTCAAAGACATGATCACCATGCTATTAAGTTCATACAGTATGTACTGATAAAATGCATACCTCAAATGCACTGTAAGTTTCTTTGGATAAAAGCGTCTGCCAAATAAATAAATGTAAATGCACTTTTGACAAAACTGCAACAAGAGCTAGAGCATTAAAATGCTCCATTAAAGGAACTCACAAGTAAAAATTGCTCGCTTGACAAAGCAAGCTGTCAAAAAGGACAACAACTCGAATCAATGACACTTTGAGAGGTCTGAAGAACGGACATGGCTGTGAGCAGCAAAAAAAGCTAACATGCTAAAAATCCTGATACCTTTGACACGACAGCCTCGGCCCTGAGGTGTTTTACACAGCACTTTTATTGCTTTCTGTCCAGAGATGAAAAAACGGACAAGCAAAACATTTTGTAGGCCCGATGCTCGGATCTGATAACATTTCAGTCTTCACAAACACCCCAATTTCTCTCTTCGCACACATACTCTCTCTCTCTCTCATCTTGTTCAGGATTAGATGATTCTACTTATCCTCCAGACATAGAGACAGAATAACATGTGAAAATTACAATACATCAAGTAGGAGTCATTACGGGAACTGCTCCCTTCCTTGTCTCACTTCAAAGTCTCTGCAATTTTCTGATCCATGTGACATTCACGCTCCTCCAGGGTCAAACAACATCTTGCAGCCTTCATAAAATGATTAAATATTTTAAACAGCTCGCATGCGTACCTCCGTGGCCCCCGGAGACTGATGCTGTTATCGTTTTTGTCAAAGCCACTTTCCATCTGCATTTGTCATTCCTGCTTCGCGTGTAGAAGTTATCAATCGGCTTGTCAGAATGCAAAATAACTGATGTTCTTTGGGCGGTATTGGATGGACTATCTCGGGCTTTTAATCAATGCATATTTTTTCCACTCTTCTTTCTTCGCTCCTTCCTCATTCTCTGCTCTTTAATATAAATGTTTAGAGTCCCAGGCGCCTGTAATGTATTTGCACAGAAAACGCTTTGACAGAAGCAGTAGTTATATTATCAAACATTACACCTTGGGGCTAAAAGAGTATCAGAGGCTTTCACGCACAGGCAATGCTGGGAATTACAGACATGAAGAGATGACTGCTGTACCCTCACTGTAAGGGATTGCCCTGGCTGTATATAAATCAGACGCGTTGAAAGCTAATCTTTCTCACTCACACATGTAGTGTATACTCTATTTATAGATTTGTCTTGCCTGAGAGAAGATTCCAGGCCATGTGAGGCCTTTATCAGTGGTAACAAGGTTGTTAATGTATCTGAATATGCTGTACATCCTCCATCTTGGCTCGGCATGCGCCACTTGCGTAAGGGCATGGCTAAATACAAGCCAGCCGCATCCACATCTGTCTCTGCCGTGACATTATCTGACTAAATGGGGAATTTAAGGAAGGAGGAAGAGAGATGCCCTGTTTTGAAACACCGGTGTTGTGGATGCTGCTTGGACACAAGCTAATCAAGTTAAGGTACTCCTTTGAAAGAACAGCTAACTACATTGATGCTACTGTATATAAGGATACAGTATATACTACTGTATATAAGGATACAGTATCTTAATGTAGATGTGTAATTGTCAGAATTCTGCAACTACAGCAAAACAACTTTTAACTTTATTAAAAACCACTAATTTATTTATTGCTTATATATCTATCAGAGATGAAACTGATTGGTTGAAATTTAGCATTGCATCACTTGCTCGACAATGGATCCTCTGCAGTGAATGGGTGCCGCCAGAATGAGAATCCAAACAGATGATAAAAACATCACAATAATCCACAGTCCTTCCTTAACATCTTGTTTTAACTTGAAAACTTCACATCTGGCCAAAATACTAGCCCATAAATCCATAATGTTGCTCCCTCGAGTAAAACAAAACAGAAAAATAATAATAAATATTGTGATAATTTTGTTAGCTGTTTAGACTTTCATTCTGATGGCATCCATTCACTGCAGAAGATCATTTGCTGAGCAAGTGATGTAATGCTGAATTTCTCCAAATCTGTTCTGATGAAAAACTCAGCTTGGATGGCCTTGTAGGGTCAGTAAATTTTCAGCAAATTAGAATTTTTGGGTGAACTAATAAAAAAGAAGACACATGGGTTAAATTGATTTATTTTTTTCATTTTTTTATTTTTTTGGGGGGGATGAATAATTTATGTGAACAGTGATTTATTTATCTACATGAACCCTTTGGATGAACTGATTCACTAAAATGACTTGGAACAGCTCCTATCTATTAATTTCCATTTCAAGTCAGGAATAAAATCTGACAACTATTGTATCATAAATTGTGCTTCTTTAGTATTATAAAATTGTCTTGTTTTTGTATCGTAAATTGTGTCTTCAGATTTCTCAGGCTGGTCCAGCTAATGCACATGTGCATTCAAGAGTAAAACGACAGATGATGCCTTTGAGAAAAGATGATTGGCTCTTGTAGATCTACATCTGGTCTACATCTGTGTAACAATTTCTTCCATTTATTTTTATATGAGTGGACCATTTTCTGCCTTTATAATGTTTCTGCTTTTAGTTACTCCCCAACAAATTAATTACAGGTAGTTTAAAATACATCAAAAAAATGCATTTTAATAGATTTAGTACCTCACAAATTGGGTGCAGGGGCACTAAATCCAGGTGCCTTTTAGGTAATGAATCCACTAATGAGAGATCATACCAGTATCCTGCTGTCTTTCTGTCTCTCTTCTGTCACACTCACAAGCACACAAATTTTCCTCTAACGGGCCATAGAGTAAATTAGCAGGTAGGGCTGCAGTGGCTGATTGAAACAAACTGGTGTTGATTGCTGATCAGTCAGCTGTGGAGCAGGATAAGACCATGAGCTAATGGAAAAGAGCAGAAATACCCCCAGTCTATCTGTCTTTCTCTATTTCTCTCTCCCCCAGGGCTGTGGTTATGCTATATGGTGTTAGAAATGAAAAAATAAAAGAAGCTGAAGATATCTGCATGATTGGTATGACAGTGATGGCAGCACAGAATGCATGAATTACCATTCTGGTCCTGGCTAGTTTAGGCTGGTTTAGTTGGTGAAGCATCAGAACTGTACCAGCACAGCTAAGGTCTTATAAAATATGTAATTATCCAAAAACTTAATTATTAATTAAATATTAATTCAGGGTGAATTAATTAATATAAAAAACCCCAGTAATTTAAAATAGTGAAATAGTATTACAATTACTATTGTATTTTTTATTCAGTTGCTATTACTATTGTAAATACAATTACTGTTGTATTTTTAATTTTTTTTAACAATTTTTTTACTATTGTATTTTTTTAATTGTATTCTAATATATTCTAAAATGTAATTTATTCCTGTGTTCAGTGTCACGTGATCTTTCAGAAATCATTCTAATATGTTGATTCGGTGATCAAAAAATATCAAGAATATATATGAAAAAAATATATATTCTATATGACTATATGAATAAAAAAAAAAAAAAAAATATATATATATATATATATATATATATATATATATATATATATATATATATATATATATATATATATATATATATATATATATATATATATATATTATGCATACATATATGCTGCATAATATTTTTGTAGAAACCGTGATATATGTTTTTCTCAGGATTCTTTGATGACCTGAATGTTCAGAAGAAGAGCGTATTTAATATATTTTATTATTTTATACTACTTTTTACGTTTTTGTTAACTAAATATCCATAAGTTGTAATTGTCTGTTTCACTTTATTTTGAGTTTTGTTATATGTGATTCTTTAAACCCAAATCAGTGCAAGGTCATTCAGCTAAACAGACCCCAAAATGACGGGCTAGCATTTCTGAACTTCTCTTTCACCAGAGAAGGTGCTTTACCTCTGGAAAAACGGCAGGGTTAAAGTTTATGCATTTCGTAGCAGCCTTCACGAGTCATTAAGACAAAACCATACATGGAGAGAAGAAGAAACCTTCAAAATTGAAGTCATAAATTACAGACTCATGACCTGTTCACAGAAAAGCAGCCATTTAGTCAACAGTGGGCTGTTAGCATGCTACGTAAGTCTGCCCTTAGCCCATTACCCAGACACCACTATTCCACTCCCTCTGTTCTCTCCGGTTGACAGCGCCTGTAAATTAGCAAAACAGTCATTTTTTTTAATACCTTTGAACCTTCTGGCAACACTTTTCGATCAATTAGGAGGCAAAGCATTAATTCGCCACTCTGTGACTGGTGTCTGCTGGCGTCTTCTGCTCATCATTGATCCTGGGAGTGATCTCTTTAACCTCAGAGTGATGGTAATGGCATTAGGAGATGAGACCATTACGACGCCTTCTTCCAGCTCTTCACCTCCAAGACAGGCAGAGGGCAGGGGCAAATGGGTGGGGTGTGGCCGGGGGCTCGGGTGGACGAATCGACGGGGGGCACAGTCAGACACCCCTAGTCTCTCGGCTTGTTGCGCCGTATCTCCTCGGAGGCAATTTAAGTATAAATTAGAGTCGGCGAAGGCCTGGAGAAACACGCTGACAGCCACCCAACACTGAATAAATCACTTTTTATTGTGAGGAAAACTGCGCAACCTCAGCTGACATGATGGCGTTTACATTTTAAAGGGATAAGGTTTATTTGCTGCCAGGTGCTCTCAGGGTTTAAGCAGACACTGTCAGTATGTGTTCCCGCCTAAAGTGACCGTTTTAAATCAAGCTTTGGACACAGCTGTCGCCAGAAACTGACCTGTTTAAGTCTTACTGGGTCCTCTTGAAAAAGGCTTATGGACTGGTTAACGCGGCGTCTTCTTCGCCGGGTGCTGCTGTGATACCTGAGAGCTGACCAAGATATGCCAACCGAATCAATATAACTGACGACTTGCAAATTGATACGCTTTTACTAGAAACGAAACCCTCTCAGAATCTGAAAACAAGGCTGATGCTGGGTTCTATCCAACTCGTAAAGACTTGGAGAGGTGAAATAGAACACCATTCGAACTCTTCGCAATTGAAGATTGGCTTCCTTTTAATGAATGAGTGGGAATTTGAATTGAATTGGTCACACCCCACAGGAAGCTGACTTGGAGTTTCAATTGGAATGACAGGTGGAGGAATTTACTGAATGGCAATTCAAGGAAATTCAACACAGCTAATGCATTCCTGCCTGCCTTTGTCAAGCCAGCATTCAAACTTTAAAAAATTACAGCTGATCAGAAAGTGGTCTATTTCAATTTGACTTTCATGTGTTCAAATTCAAATTGGAATTCTGCATCCTGTTTGCTATCTTAATTAAAATTATGGAGCTGAATTGGAATTTAAAAATGCAACATTTCTGAATGGTGCAGGTATGGTATCCAAAGACTCTTAAGCAATTAAAATGCACCAATAAATCTTGGTTTCCACATTTTGTAACAAAAGAACCTGGATGTTAAATTAAGACTGATCTTTCCTCAGTTCAACAAATGCCATTTTGTTTCTTTACACATAATTTTCCAAGCGCCATTGTATCTAGTCTGCGGTCGCCTAGGAGGAGGAGTGTCTCACATCCACCTTAGTATGTAATGCAGCATAAATCCTCTTTAAATGATCAAATTTGACTAAAGTCCTAAACTTCAGTCGTCTTGTGTCCTATTTAGTAAGTGCCGGGGATCGCACTGAATTGCCCTGTTTGTTAATCACTTAAGGGATCTCATTCAGTGCCGTCCCCTTTCTACTTTTTCCTTTCTATCCTAATGAAGCCTCTGTTAATTAGCCAGCATGTTTGTCTGGGGTGAGAGCCGTTCAGATTGCAGTGTCAGAGAGACTCGATTAGTCCAAGATGGAGTAGTGACTTCTGTCGTTCCATCAGATATAAAGCAATAAGCACCTGGCCGTTACTCCTACAGTCCCCACTGACCTGATAACATGAAATGGGGTGGAATCAGGACTGTATCCTGACTCCAGTGGAACTAAATAGAGATGTAGCAACTGGAAACTAAAACGATCGTATTGGGGCAGTGATAAAGATGTGATGTTTTTGCTTCACTTGTTCATGGTGGGTGAATTGAAAAATTGTACCAGCTGTTAATAGTTTTAAGCCACAAATCTGCAGTTTGTATTATTTGATGTATATATTTACATCACCGTATAATGTTTTTGGGTTGGTAAGAATTTTTTAATGTTTGTTTTTGAAAGAAGTCTCTTATACTCACCAAGGCTGCATTTATTTGATTAAAAATACAAAAAAATTGAGTTACGATTATTATAACTATTTTCTGTACTAACATATTTATGAAACTTATTCCTGTGATGGCAAAGCTGAATTTTCAGTGTCTTCAGTGTCACATGATCCTTTAGAAATCATTATAATTTGCTGATTTGGTGCTTAAGAAACATCTTTTGTAACATTGTAAATTGAATACATATTTGATAAATAAAGGTACTATAATTATTTAAAAAAAAAATGAATGACTCCAAACTTTTGAATGGTAGGAAAGATTTTGTTTTAATGCCAATGCAGTTATTTAGCTCTTTCTTTGTAAATTTGTGACAAACAGCACATGGTGCCACTCAAAGCATCACATTTCAGATATGGAGGTAATGTAAGGTCTGACACAAATTGTATCATTTCAGATGACTTTATTTATGTTGTATTACAAAGTCATACAGAGACGATGAATAAGTAAGTAAAACAAGTAACATAATATAAGCTGGTATAGCAATAATTAATGGGTCCAGCAAGCCAGCAGTTCACTTCTGGGACTATACAGCTCAGCTATAGTAACATATTACAGTGAAAAGCAAAGGTACAACCAACTATAAATACCTCTAAACCAGTTTTGCGCACATTTATTTTCCTATTGAGTAATTAGATCAAATTCGCTCTGATTTGAGCCCAGCTGCAAAGCATGCAACCAGCAGCACCACAATACATTGTGATGTTGTTCCTGAGTTTTTTTGTTTTGGTTGCAAAGAATATTCCACATATGTGTTGCCACATGGAGTTTTGCACTCTCAGAAATAAAGGTACAAAAGCTGTCACTGGGGCGGTACACTTTTGTTCCTATTAGGTTCTAATATGCACACTTTAAGTACTAATATGCACCTTTAAGGTAGACCCTTTAGGTACAAACATGTACCTTTTGAAAAGGTACCGCCCAGTGACAGCTTTTGAACCTTTATTTCTGAGGGTGTGGAAAAAACAAAACAAAAAAAAACCTTTAGGCACGCTTGATGAACATATGATGGTGAATTTTCCCGTGAGGTAAAAGTTAGAAGACGTGTGACGAATGTTTTCTTTAGCAGACAGGATGTCTTTGATTTGAATAGTTCCTAAAACTTCCTGCAACTAGAGTCAGATAATTATTCTTTCAGTTAGAGAATGTATTATGTAGCGGTTTGTAATAAAGTTACCAGCCAACTGGAGAGTTTTATTTATTTACTCACTCAAGCCAATTTTTACATGCGTTTGGCACTTGGCTGGTTTTAATTTTGGACTCTTCCTTTAGTACTCCCATGGATGCAGGTTTGGAGTCAGGACTGCATCATCTCCTGGTCCCATTGTTCTCCTTTTCCTCTCCTCAATAAATATCTTTCATTATTCATGTTCTGTCTGCGTAAAGCATAACAATCAAATAAAAAACCTTTTTGAACAAAAGAGTTTTGTTTACATTGTGGAAACTTTATTACTATATCTTTCAGTTGAACACATTGATGTAGCAAATTCTTTATTATTTTTATCAGTTTTTTGAGCAAAGACACATTAAATTGATCAAAAGTGACATTTGTAATCTCAAAAAGGATTCCTATTTCAAATAAATCCTGCTCTTTTGAACTTTCTATTCATCAAAGAATCCTGAAAAAAAATGCATCACTGTTTCCACAAAAACATTAAGCAGCACAACATTGTTTTCAACATTGATAATAATATGAAATGTTTCTTGAGCACCAAATCAGCATATTAAAATGATTTCTGAAGGATCATGTGAAAATGAAGACAGAAAATCAGCTTTGCCATCACAGGAATAAATTACAATTTAAAATATATTAAAATAGAAATCAGTTACTTTAAATTGTAAAATATTACAATGTTAACTGTATTTGTGATCAAATAAATGCAGCCTTCGTGAGCAAAAGAGACTTCTTTAAGAAACATTTAAAAAATCTTCCCCACCCCAATAAACAATTAAACATCATACATAAAAATGTATGCATAAAAAACAATATACACTGCTTTTCTGGTTATATCTTCATTTGGGTTCTAGCAAATATTGCTGCTAAATAACTTTTAATTCTGTAATTTAACAATTATGTATTTAATTCGGTTGAAGTTTTTAATCTATTGACAGCCCTATTTTGAAAAATTGGAGTGTTGTTCCGATTCTTTTCAAACCAGCTCTAACAGGAAGTGCCTCGGATGTGCCTTTGGACAACAGCTGTGACCGTTGTAAAAAATGAGATCCGACGCAATCTATCGCTGTGTGTGCTTGTGTGTGTGTGCATGTAATTTAAAAGTACTTAATCAGATCAAACACAGAGTGTCCCTCCCCTCTGTGGAAAGACGGCCACACCCCTCGCAGGCCTCCCTCATACATCCTGGCCGCCCGAGACAGTTTGAATTTATTCAATCAATGCGACTCATCTAATTGATATCTGAAACAGCGGCCGGTGATTTATCATCAGAGAAATGTAAATGATATATCCCGGGCAGATGTCTTATATTTTCCGACCATTTATTTTGAGGAGTGAGTGAAAGGAAGGCAGCGTGTTTAATTAAAATTCATGAGGGAGGAATGTGCTGAGTTGCACTGGCCTGCGCTGGTCTCTTTGGGTTCAGTCTGGGGGGGATGAATGATGGTGGACGGGAGAGAATGTTGACAAGGGCGAAGTCAGGAGCGTCCTGGTTTGATCACACACACACACTCGCCCCTCATTCACTCCCAGACTCATTTTAAATCAACACACACATACGTTTAATATTGCATAAGGGAGGTGTTAAACTCACCCCGCCATGCTAAAGTGGCTTTATTTGGTTTTAAGGGTGTTCTGAAGATCCTTTTGCTTGATCTGGTCCAAACCTTTAACGTAACCCCTCCTCTAGTTCTTCTGAAATATGCTTAACCTAAATATTTATCTCAGTTGACAGTTATCACGCTGTTATGCGCAAACAAAATGGGCCACAGGACTGTACAGACTCTCGAGTGTGTGCAACGAGAGAGAGAGAGAGAGAGAGAGAGAGAGAGAGAGAGAGAGAGATTAAAGGAATAGTTCATCCAAAAATGAAAATTTGGTCATTATTTACACACCCTCATGTCATATTATTGTCATCTGTGAAACACAAGTGGAGCAGTTGCCCATGCTGCACTTTTCCATACAAGGAAGGTGGATGGGGATTTTTTTTTATATACTGTAAAAAGTTCAAAATTAAGTGAGAAACAAGCCAAAAATATTACATTATTCAGTGTTATATTATTGTTAATTACATGGGGTTGGAAGTAAATGAAGGTGACTAAATATACGTAAGTAAATACATATTTACCACTACTGCTCAGAAGTTTGGAGCTAATAAAATCTCTAGTGCTCACCAAGGTTACATTTATTTGATAAAAAAAAACACAGGTTACAAAAATATTGTGAAATATTTTTACAATTTAAAAACTGTATTTTATTCCTGTGATGGCAAATCTATTTTTTCAGCAGACTTTAGTGTCTTGTGTTCCTTCAGAAATCATTCTGCTGATTTTCTGCTCAAGAAACATTTCTTATTATTATCAATGTTATTTTAGAATTTGTGCTTCTTAATAAATATATATATATATATATATATATATATATATATATATATATATATATATATATTGGAATATTAATATAATTTCAAGTTTTTGTTTGAATAGATAGCTCAAGAGAACAGTTTTTATTTGAAACAGAAATCTTTTGTAACAGTGTAAATGTCTTTTTGAACAATTTAATGCATCCTTGCGGAATAAAACGGTCACTTCTTTCAAAACAAAAATCTTACAGACCCCAAACTTTTGAAAGGTGGTGTATAATAATTTTTTTGTGTGTGTGTGTGTGTGGTGACATATATGTTGAATATTTCTTGCATTAAAACAAAAACAAAAATATCAAGAAAATGAACCACATATTTTATATTATGCAGATTACCTGAAAGTTTGATCAAAGGACAAATGAGTGTAAAAAAGGTTTATGGTTGACTGTAATATTGCATTTTGTGTATGTTTGTCACCACTGTTGAACTGTAAAATCAAAAACATTGCTACAGTAGATGAAACTGAAGTGACTCTCAAACAAGTATAAAACACAAAGCAGTGTATAAAATAGTCCGTTTTTAATCGGATTAAACTGCTTTATTGATACTTTCTAAGGAATTAATCATTTACTTGGATGCTTTTCCTTTTAGCAAGGTTTTTTGCAATGCATTATGGGATTGCATGCCCCGCAAAGTATACAGTACATGTGCTAGAATTCGGCTCATATTATGCAGCATAACAGCCTCTTAACATCACAGGTATATTCAGGCCAGGTCTGCTTACATGGCTTTCTGTCATTTAGGGTGGATTACCACACATAAATACACCTACATCAGTCCCAAGGTCACACGCACACTCTCACACACTCATTTTGTTAAAGGATTGCCGCCTGACGTGACCTTGGTGCCGGGTGAAAGCAAAACATCTCAGACAGTCTGATCTGCCACCCAGTGTATCTTTTTTTTCCACCTTTAGAGCAGGAAAGAGCCGTTTGTTTCCCATCAGCAGTCAGTCTCACTCTGTAACTCTAAGCAGCTGGCCAGTCTCGACAACACAAACCATACAACAAAATAAAAAGATAGAGAGAGAGAGAGAGAGAGAGAGAGAGAGAGAGAGAGAGAGAGAGAGAGAGAGAGAACGCACACTCTTTACCAAAGTTACAAGATTTATGGCCCTCTGTTTAGGAAATAATTCAAAGTTCATACTCACATACATCATATTTTGAAACACATAGATTATGGGGTGGAACACATTTATCATATTGCAACACACCAGGACATGCACACACACGAACGCACGCAGATACACACTCAAAAGTGCACATGTTCTCAATCTCTCTGTCTCTGTCTCTGTGATACACACACACATTCGCACCATTTGCACCGGGGCCTAATTTCACAGGGATGCGTTTGGTCTGTATGAAACAGCTTTGTATTAGTTTTGTCACTGAACCCATCAGACAGTAATGAGGCCATGCTTAAAACACACCCTCAATTCCAGATAAGAGCAGGAAAGAGTGCGGCGAGCACGTCCGCTATGCACTCTTCCGATAATACCTCTCCGTCATTTGTCACTTGTACATTTCAGATTTCTAATCTCAGCTAAATTGATCCGTATCGTACATTTTTATACAGGCTTTTGTGTATATTGATATTTGTGGATTGCTCTGTGTCAACAAAACAAATGTGTGTGGTTTTTATCGTTTAATGCTTTTGATGTACTTCAGGAAGGGGAATGGTTTTGCACCCAGAGGGACATTTAAGGAGTGAGGTTTTGTCCGAGCCAAAGACTATAGGCTAGCTTTAGTGTGTGCCATAGCTAAATATGAAATGAAAATGAATTACACTCTTTTTTTTTTTCATCCTAATGTCTGATTTATAAAAGATATAAGCCAAACAAAAGCAAACACACACACAAAGCAAAGCCTAAAACAAAATGAACAAACAAACAAAAACATAAAGCACAAATACAAAACAAGACAAAGTAAAGCAAAAACAAAAAGTGAGACACAACAAAAGCAAAATATAAAATAACAAAGTAAAACTAAATAAAAACAAACTGAAAGTAAACAAACAAAACAGTCAAAAGGTCTGTCCAGGTTACTATTGTTAACTAAAACTATTAAAAACATTTTTTGTTTATTGAATTACCCCTGATATAAAATCAAATATAAATATTAAAATAAGTTGAAGCATAATTACAAAGTAAAAACTGAACAAAAAATAAATTAACCCTATAATTATAGTAGTAATAGTAATTAATAAAAATTACATTGTAAAGTAATTACTACAAATGACAAAATTGCCAAAAATTCAACTAAAATAAAATGGAAACAGGAAATATAAAAATAACAACCAATTCAAAATATTAATAAAAACGATAAAAAATAAAATTAAACACTGGGTCTGTCTGAAATACAAGATGGTTTGCTGTTATGCAAATATGAATTTCTATTGAACCAATACAACAATATTTATTTGACACAGAGGGATCAGATTTATTTTATGTAATTTACTTCAGCTTTTTTTTTTTATCACAATTATAATAAAGTATTCATTTGTTTGATTCAAGACAAATCCATTGAATATGTAATTCTGATGAGACGATTTAGTCTCACTCAGTTTAGTCATGTTGTCCATGTTCCATCTAAACAGAAAATTCTTTTCATTAGGAACGCAGAATGACACTGATCACACAGGGTGGTAATTTTAGTATGTATTGTTATTTGAAGCCTAACCCACATTTTGAGACACAGTTTTTCAAAGTCAAAATCATGCCTTTTAAAGAGGATGGTTGGCATTGTCTCTTACTGAAGCACAAGGACGTTATTAACAACACTTTAAATGAGGTTACCAGTGGCAAGATGCAGTACAGTGGCTTATAAAATCATTTCCATTAGCCTACAGTTCCAGCAAATGAAAAAGAAACTGTGTGACCCTCGGTCCAGGCCCTCCAGACTCTTAGATACTTTCAAAGTGACTGAAAAAAGGACATGTCTTATTTCTTTTATTTAGGGAAAATACATTTTGCTTTGTTTATGCTCCTCCTGGATAAACGTTTAATTATGAATAATTTCCAGTGGAAAAAAAAAAGGAAAAAAAAGCTATAAAGAAAATGCAGAGGCGTGAGACAGCTGAGAGACAAAAAAAAAAGGGAATACAACTTATTTTCAAAAAAAGACACTTAGCTGGGGGTGGTAGGACATGCGGCTCTGAGGTCCCATTAATTACAAAATGCATTAATATTTTATTAGTCCCTTATCAGTAATTAATCAAGCACTTTGATGTAAAGTTCAGCTTACAAAAGCAAGAGGAAATGGTTCCTCAGATATTCGCCCGCTCTCAGAGATGCCTCAGTATTTCACAAGAGACGGTTAATCCTCGCATGCCTTAAAAGCATTTTCCCCTCTTAAGCCTTGACATACTGCAAAAGAAATGAGAAATACACGCAGTGGCTGTAAGGTGTCATGTACAATACTGGGGTGGGACGGGGGACGGGGGGGTGCTGTATTTGTAGACAATGAGCTCCCTCAGATCTGATTTGGCGAGGCGTCGAAGGACACCCAATCACAGTAAATATTATTCTTGTGCTATGCCTCTAATTAACATGCTTAATTGCAGCTGTCAAAAGGCTCTTCAGATTGTTAAGGACATGAGAGCTGGAGACGGTGTGTGTGTGTGTGTTTGGGGAGGGGTGGTACTGGCCTGCAGCATGACTGAAACTGTTGTTTCACTATTGAAAGCTCACATAGATCACAACAGATCTGCTAGTAAAAGGGGTTTACAATGAATTTCGTTAATTTCCTTGTATAGACTTAATGTACATATGTAATACAATAACCCAAACAGAAAATACATATTGTTCTGATTTTATTGCTTTCTTCTTCGGTCTCTTTTCTCTTTCATAAACAAAGAGTTTAGAAAAACAGTTAGAACAAAGAGGCCATGGAGAAAAAATAGTCAATTATTTTGTATGACAAAACTGCATTGATTTGATTTAAATGAATGAATAAATAAATAAATAAATACAAACCCATAAAATAAAAATAAAAGGACAAATTCATGAAATGAATATAAAATATGGAAGAGAATTAGGGCCAAGCAATAATAAAGAAAATAAAATAATCTCAAGATTAAAGTCATTATAATTCGAGATTAGAATTTCAAGAAAAATTACAAAATAAAATGCTGAGAATAAACTCATTAAATTATCAGAAAAAAGTAGTTAAATTACGAGAAAATTTTTTTAAATTTCCAGAAAAAAAAAATCAAAATAAAATGTTAAGAATAAACTTAAATTACAAGAAAAAGTCATGTTTTGAGGAAAACATAAAAAAATAAAAAAATAAATAATTTGAGAATAAACACATTTGTGTCATGTCAACATTTCTCGTTGGACAGTGTCAAACAGCATCCGTTGTGGTGTAGGTTGCGCATGGATGTAGCATATACTGCGATCGACAAGGGCTCAAATCCGTCTTGTGCCGAACTCACTTTTCTTCCATTTCTCATCACATATCACATTGTAAAAGTGGGAATTAATTGCTAAACGAGTGTTTAATAATAATGTATTAATAGGCAGGCTATAGGGAGGGCTTTGTTGTCCAAATAAGGCAGCATTTATTTAATTATTTTAATAAAATAATTTACACTCTGTTATTATTACATCTTGTTAATATAAACTGAGGTGCAAGTAGTATATGTCACTATTTATAAGTATAAATAGCATCTAATTAGCTACTATTTACACTTTGGCTATTTTAACTTAGAGTATATAGCACATCTCTAAAAATGCTGCTGTTGTCACTTAGTGTAAATTCTATATATATTACTATTTTCACTGTAAATAGCATCTATGGCAGGGCTTTCCAAAGTTTGGCCTGTGGGCCAAATACGGCGCGTGAATGAATTTCCAACGGCCTGCAGCTTGTCTGTTGAAATGTAGCCTATTATATGTGGCCTGCCGATCATAATTTACAAATCATACATTTTGCAATATCAGCACAAGATGACAGCACTAAATTTTAGGCCATATGTATTAGTAAAAACAAGTTTTTTTTCTCGAAACACAACATTTTTGCTCGTAATTTTATGAGTTTATTTTCAACATTTTATTTAGAATTTTTTTCTCAAAATGTAACTTTTTTTTTTTTTTTTCTCGAAACATAACGTAATTTAATGAGTTTATTCTCAACATTTTATTTAAACTTTTTTTTTCTTGAATTTTATGACTATTTAATTAATCTCACATTATAATGACTTTAATCTCGAGAGGTTTTTTTTTTTTTTGCTTTATTATTGCTTGGCCCTAATCCTCTTCCGGAAAAAAAGGAATGAAAGCCATAATACTTTTCCACGGTTCTTTGATGAATAGAAAGTTCAAAACAGCAGTGTTTATTTGACATACAAATGTTTTGTATAAATTCAAAATGTCTTTACTGTCACTTTTAATCAATTTAAATAAAATAAAAAAACACGTGTGTGTGTGTGTATATATATATATATATATATATATATATATATATATATATATATATATATATATATATATATATATATATATATATATATATAGTATATATAATATGATGTCAATAGCTGTGTGGCTTGAGCAGGAATTTTTATGTGTAAATATTTTTAAAAAATAATGTTCCAAAATCTTCAGGGTGATCTGAGGACAGCATCGTGACGATGTGAGATAAATTCCCACGGACCCCTTGCACTCACAAAAATGGAAATGATTTAATCACCCACGGAATCTGATATGTAGGTGAGGCTGAACTGAGGACAGAGCATAATTAAAAGATCAGAATTTATTCCCTTGGACACACACACTCATGGAGGTTGCAGTGTGACTGGAAGGTCAGTGTGCTCTTTAATGGATAGCATTGATCCTAATGTCTGTGTTTCTGATTGGCCGAAGCTGAACTTTCTCTCCCTGCAACACCTCCCCCTCTGGCCCACTGATGGATTGACCCACCTGTAGGCCCTCAGGCGGAGCTCCACCAGGGGGCTCATGTCCACAGCGCGGCTGTATTGCAGCACTACAGCACATGTGGCAGGTCGTCTCTTTCTCTCTCTCTCTCAGAGCCGAAGAGAGACCGTCCCATTACTCCTCCAGAGGCCCTGAGAGCTTGATAAAGGTCTTTCTGTATCTCTGCTGTCCCTGTCTCTTACACTGAGGGCCAGGACACAAGGGAAGAACAGCACTGCTGGTCCTATTCTCTATCCGAGACACCAGAGAGCTACATTAGGACAGACAGTACACAAAAAATAAATTAGGTACACTGGGGTTGTTCATACTGAAAGAGCATAAAAAAACATTAACAAAATATACATAGGAGCTAGTTGTCACACAGTGAAGTTATCACAAGGGATTTATCTCATTGACTAAAAAAGTTCAGTTGCACAACATGCATTTTAAAGGATGTAAATGTATACACATTATAAATTACTAAATTTGTATGCCTAAACAATGGTTTTATGGATTCATTGTGACAACTTATACCATATAGTGTGACAATGTATATTCAGATTTTAAACCTTCAAATATTTTCTTATGTATTTATTTACTTACTTACTCATTTATTTATTTATTTACTTGCTTGCTTATTTTTTATTTTTAAATACATTGGTGTAAATAAATACTTGCTTTGTAGACTGTTTTAGAATAGAAAAAAGTTAAAGCATATATGGTTAGAAACAAAATATGATTAAACATGATAGGCCTGAAATCAAGAAACATATAAATATATAAATATTGGAAATAATGGAAAAATTATAGCAATCAGTAAACTATGAAAGCCATTTCCATCATGGAATAATAAAAAAAAGTACCTGCAACTTTTTAGCTTACAATTCTGACTTTTTTTTTTTTCACAATTGCAAGACAAAAAGTCAGAATTATAAGATATAAATTTGTAGTTCTGAGAACTAATTTTGTCAGAATTACAAATTTATATCTTATAATTCTGGCTGTTATATCTTATAATTCTGAGTTATGAGATGTTAATTCGCAAATGAAGAAAAATCCTAAATGTGAGACTTGTCAGAATTGTGATATAAAGTCAAAATTGGGAGAAAAAGTCAGAATTCTGAGTTTATATCTCACAGTTCTCAGAATTGTGCAAAAGGAAGTCCAAACTGTGAGATTAAAAAGTCACTTTTTTAATTCTGTGGCGGAAACGGGCTTCCATAGTAAACGAATATGGTCTTTATAAATAAAATCATATTATTTCAGCCAGACAGAGAAAATAAAGTGCCAGAATAGCTGAGAAGTGGATCACATACACTAAAAAAAAAAAAAAAAAAGATTATTTGAACCTGTAAATAAAACATTCAACTCAAAAACTATGAATGAATGAATGAATGAATGAATATTCTTTTACACTTTCCTCAAAAAATTCTCCATCGTTATCTTTATGTTTATTTTGTTTGTAGATAATTTGACATTTTTCCTGTGTGAGTGTGCACTATGTGGTAAATGCAGTGTAACTCACGGATTTGTTCTATAAAACAGACATTTTGGGATAATTAGCTAAAAAAAGCAGTTGAAGTGCATATGGCTCCCCTGCTTTGGCTTAGTTCTGTTCACATATGGCACACTCTGCTGAAGCTTTTAGCTGTTTGCCAGCGTTCACTGTGTAGGGAGGGGGGGCTGCAGAGATGCACAAAAACACCCTACACAACCCTACACACACATACACACTGGTCATGGAGCAGCCAAGCATGAGCCACACCTGACACACACACAGGCCGTGGTGTTGACTCCTACACCTTTGGCTTTCATTCCATTAAAATAAAGTCATTTGTGTCCTTTCATAAATGCTGCATTTTCTCGGTTAGCAGAGGAAGATGACTTTCTGTTTTGATGGATGACACAAGATGTAAAAAGAAACCTGCTTTATTTGGTATCGGCGAACTTAGTACGACTCATAATTGCGCTGTGCAAATTTAGAATAGTGAGAAATCAAAACTGAGCTCACCAGCCCACTAACACATCGCCCTGGCAAATATGTTCCTGCTCCATAATTTGAGTAGGTGGCGTTACAGAGAATCTTCAGCAGCTCTTGCGGCTCACACATTGCCGTTTTAACAGCAAACACACATGCAGATTACACCGTCATTGTACCGATTACAACATTTGCTGTTCGCGTCAAGACAACAGTGATTAAAATATCTGTTTTCCGACCCCCTCGATTATCTTTATGAATACTGCGTGTTGTGTGCAAGCTCAGGAACACATGCTGAGACATAGTGTTGTCCACACAAACACGTCTGCGCCCACATAGTCACACAATATATTGTCTTTATCAATGCCGTGGCGTTCAACGAGGCCTTGCTGTACTACTTGTTTGAGAGCGATCATTTCTGCATCACAGCTTCAATTAACCTTGTCTTGCCAAAAAAGCTGAACAGCATCAAAATTAGCACAGCTCAACTAATTTACACAAAATTCAGAATTTGCACAAGTAGGTTTGTGTCATATTAACTCTCGTGCTTGGGGGCTGAAATGCCATTTAAATTATATATATATATATATATATATATATATATATATATATATATATATATATATATATATATATATATATATATATATATATATATATACACACATTAACACTTTAACACTTTAACAATGTAATCAATATTATATTTATTAAAGCAAAGTATGAATCTCATCACGTTACACATCACATGTACTGAGGCCACACAATGCATTAAGAGACGAGGGGTGTAAACTTTTTAAATTTGATGATCAGGGTAAATTGTACTTATTTTGTCTTCTGGGAAACATGTAAGTATTTATGTAGCTTCTGAAGTCCAGTACTAAATGAAAAAATATGATCGTTAAACAAAATGAGAAGAATTTAGTCATCGCCATCCTGTTCAAAAGTTTACTCCCCCGGCTCTTAATGCATTTTGTTCCCTTCTTGAGCATCAATAAATGTTTTCACCTTTTGTAATAGTTGTGTATGAGTCCTTCAGTTGTCCTCAGTGTGAAAATGTGCATCTCAAAATCATACAGCCACTTTTGGAAAGGGTTCAAATATGCAGGAGCTGGAGGGTTTTTCTGAAGAACAGCAAGCAACTGCTCAGGACCAACAGTGGACTCATGAATATAATATAAAAACATCACAAAATATAAAAACTGGTGGAAATGATACATAGTATTAAGATTCAAGGGTATGTAAACTTTTGAATGGGGTAATTTTTATAAATTCAGTTATTATTTTGTCTTGTGGAGTATATGTAAACATCTATTATGTGAAATAGCTTATTTGGGACAATGCTAAATAAAAAATAACATGCAATTTTCATGATCCCTCTTATTTTGTTGTAATTATTAACATTTTGCACATTCAGCAAGGGATATGTTAACTTATGAGCACAACTTTATATATATATATATAATATATATATATATGTGTGTGTGTGTATGTATGTATGTATGTATACGAAACGGATTCTACAACTTGAATTTCAAACCAGCACTTTTTAAAAAATTAATTATAGTTAAAAAAAACTAATGTAAAATTTAATGATGTCATTCACATTTGTGTTAACTGTATAATCTGTAGGTACATTGCTGCTTCAGGGTTTAACCTGTTTCTCCTTTCACACATAATCAACAGACAGAAGCCCTGCTGGCCTGAGGGTCACATGAGGACCTCTCCATGACCCCTGACCACAGTTTGAACCAAGACCCTACAGTTCATCCATATCTGCGGCTGTAGAGAAGGTCACTGCAGAGTTCAAAGACATAACACGCAGAATGAGGTTTGTAATTAAAATGTGAAAAGTTTGTTAAATCAGAGTTTGCGAATAATTAGTTATAATAATAATCAGCTGCTTTACAAAATAACCACTCATTAATTAAACATGAATTTTATTAGGATTGCTGAGCACATGCATTGTCTGTCTGTCTGTCTGTCTATCTATCTATCTATCTATCTGTCTATCTGTCTATTTATTGATCATTTAACCATGCATTTTCAAGGATTTGTAAGCGATTCACGGTATTTTACAGGAATCCAGTTAAAGCCCCCTGATAAGTTTCCTTATATGTTCACCCTTTCTGATGAAGGCCAACAACTAAAAGACTCCTTAGTTGGCTAAGCTGTTTGTTTAAAAGCCCTAATGGAATATTCAGAGCTAATTCAAACGCGTTCTGATAACTTAAGACGGCTTGCGGTGTGATCTCTCTCCCTCCTCAAAATATTTGCCATGAAGGACTCGCGCTTTGAAATGTATAAAGTGCACCCATTCAACGGAGCATATCTGTGAGTGCACATCAAAGTGCTGTGAAGTGCTCAGATCTGCTTTGCTCAGTGGAATATGTGTGGATGTGAGAATCTGCCTCTGTTATTGGGATTCAGGACATGAATCTCTAAACTAGCTTGATATGCACGCCTGTTATTTGTAAATACACTTCAAACATCTCAATGGTAGTTTGCAACATAGGGGAGTAAATCACATTTTATTTAAAGTATTTCTACTGTTGGATGACCTCAGAAGCATTCTCACCACGTTACACCATCTCACTCATCTCACAGCCCGTTCCCCGACGCTTTCAAGAGGACATCTTGTTTTAGAAAACGGGATATTTACAGGTCATCAATTCGGTAGCACGTGTTCTGTTGAACAGGGTATTTGGATCTCGGATTGTTCTCGCCACCTCAAATGCCCTGCTGCTAGACGCAAACATTCGGACTTTCCCTTTCTCTCTCCATCTGTCAGTCTATCTCTCTTTCTCACTCTCGCTTTCTGCATGTGTGTGTGTGTGTGTTTGTACAAGTACATTTGTATGTGTGTGTCTCTGGGACCGTTCTGTAATTCTGTACTGGAACAAGGCTAGGATAATGTAGAGGGTAATGCCTCCCCAGAGACACACAGAGGCTGGGTAACACCGAGTCCAAACAGCCCAGGCTCGAGCCTCCCATGCGGGTTGCTGTACAAATGCAGCCTTTGATGTGTGATTTGGAGAGACCAGGGGCTCAGAACACCAGAGTCTTACACTCAATTCAGGTTAACCTGAAAGCAACCCCTGTGAGTCTATGAATGTATGAGTGTGTGTGTGTGTGTGTGTGTGTGTGTGTGTGTGTGTGTGTGTCGGGAAACAAACTCTTGCCAGCCATTTGATTGTCTTTTCTGTTGGGGAAGCTACTTTGAATCTGTACAAGCGATAAAACGCTGTAAGTTGTTCATTTTTATTTAGTGTTACCATTTAAAAAAGTTAGCTGTACTATGTTACTAAAAAAAGTAGTTAGCTAAAAAGTAATAAAATTGTTTTAGTGTCAGCGTATATAATTAATAAAGCATATATTAGATTTACTATGTAGTTAAACGTTAATTTAGTATATTATAATTAAATACAATGTTGTTTGTACACACAGATAACATTGTATTTAATATAATACCTGATAATACCTGATAATTATTAATAGTGTTTTCACACTAAAGCTTAAATTGCATTTTAAATTACTATATTTAATATGAAATAATAATATATAATATTGAATAAACAGTAAAAAAATATATAAAGTAAAAAAATAAATAAACATAATAAAGTATAATATATATTTTCAAAATACTCTATGAATGTTCTGTTTTATAAATTGTTGTTAGAAATAGTAATACTTCATATATTATTTTATAATGTTTCATACAAGTTTCCTATGAAAGCTTGTAGTACATTTTATAAATTATTATATTTAGTATGATACATAATAATGTATGATATTTAATACACAATTGCTGTGTCGTCTGTGTTTAAAATGTAATGTATAATGTTTAAAATGTAATATATATGACATTTTACAAATAATTGTTTGGATTATAATACTTAACATTTTATTTACTAATTGTATACATAGGTATAATATTTTAATATTTAAACAATGTACCATTTTAATATTTGTACACAATATATTTTATATATTAAAAAAACTAACTAGCTTTCTAATATTTCTGTTTTCTTTTCATTTATTATACAATTAACAAAAGCAAAAAAGACCTCTAACACTAGCTTGCTCCATTCTTTTTCTATTCTATTTTCTTTTTATTTATTATATTATTTAAAAAAAGCCCTTGCTATGTGTACTGCATTAAGCTAACTGAGACTTGTTATAGCACTTATATATCATTGCTCTTTTGTTGATTTTGATTGCTTCCATTGTCCTCATTTGTAAGTCGCTTTGGATAAAAGCGTTTGCTAAAATGACTTAATGTAAATGACTAAATGTAATATATTCCATATATATTCACATTTTATTTATATAGTAAAACTAAACTGTATAAACAATACAAATAAATAGACAGGGCAAATATGAAATGAAATAATTATCCAAACAAACGGCACCCTAATGGAAAAGCTACACTGTTGTGAAAAAGCTGAGTTATTGTCCCACGAATGAAAAATGTGGTAACATTCAAATCACTTGACATGATTGGCCATTTCAGCTGAGTTTGAGCCCTTTGTTTCTCACATGAGCACGTTGCCCTGTGCCGTCATTGAGGCCCGTTAAAATAATTAGGGAATAAATAAATGACAATCAGGAGATGAAATGAAAACGTGACGATGTGTTAAAAGGTGTAAAGAGAGACGGACTGGGAAGGACTGATTGGAGAAGAAAGAGTGTGGGAGGAACAGAAAAAGAGAGAGATTCAATGTCCTCCAGGTGCCACTACTCGCATGATTTCATCTCAGGGCCATAATCAACCCCCTTAATGAAATACGTAATTAACATATTATAATTGTGGTAAGGATGGTTTTGACAGAAATCATTTTCCATATCTAATACTATGCTAATTTAATCTGTTCCTCACTCCCCGACATGACCCTCGCTGATTAAGTTTCATGGCAGATTTCTTCCTCTGCCTGCCATCGTGTGCGTGTGTGAGACTGAAAGTGTGTGCCTGTGTGCTTGTGTGAGCGGATGTGTGTGTGTGGTCAGATCCTGATGGATGGACGTTCTGGTGAAGTCTCTGTCTCAAACATGGCTGTCAGAGTGAGCTGGGACAGACTGCAGCAGATGGCAGAGAGAGGCAGGAGACTGGGAGAGTTACAGCAGGTCTGCCCTGCTCCACGTGGGAGGTGGAGAGCAGAGAGGAAAAAGGATTTTAAAGTTTGGGGGAACAGAAAGGAGTGAGGCCTTATGTTTCTCCTCGTAGAATGAATGCTTGCAGTGGCCATGTAGAGAGGTTCACCATCAGTTCCACCCATGGCTGTGTACTGCTGGGCAACAGAGGTGGCACTACTGAGCTAAAATCAGTGGTGAAATTGTCAGATGTTACCTGAAATGAAACAACAAAACAATTTGCTGGTCAACTTATAGGGAATTTTCAATGGGTTTTTAGGATAGTGTTTTTTCAAATTCTCATGTTTTTGAAATCGTTATGTTCTCCAAAGCCAGTACACTTACATGCTTGCAGTAGTAGTAGTTCTCATTAGCCTATGTCAAAACACAGTACTGTGTAAAATGCACTTTTGAGATTTGTCTGAGCACAATTCATTAAAAATAATACCCTTTTAATATGATTGTTTTTAAATCTCAATGTTTTTCAATTCATTTTAATTATAGTTTGAACAAATGGATACTAATTAAGTAAAAATAAATATGATTTAAGATTTAATAATTAAAATAATATAATATTATTTATAAATTATTTTTTTTTATTTTTTAAATCAAATATTAAATATAAAAATATGTTTACCATTATTAGTTTCACTAATAATACTGTTAATAAAAATTATAGTAATCATTATAAATGATATTGTTGTTGTTGTTGTTTTTGTATTGGCAGTAGCAAAAATTCACTTTTGAGGTTAATCTATGTGTAATAATACTATTTCAGTTTGCTGTTTTTTTTTATTATAAATATTTTTTTAAAATGTATTCATTATAATTGTAATACTCTTTAATACTAAATGAAATTAAATGAAAAAAAAAAAATTACGAAATATTACTTTTATAGATTTATAGACTAGGTTACTATTATATATGCTTGTATTAGTGTATATATATATATATATATATATATATATATATACTACAGTACAATTAATATTAAATATTTAATACTATTAGTCTTAATAATAATTGTTGTTGTAGCAGT